>NC_069508.1:215822184-215854684 GCF_027579735.1 Bombina bombina
TTTATATTGTAGCTATATTAGGGTTTATTTTACAGGTAAGTATTTAGCTTTAAATAGGAATAATTTATTTATTAAGAGTTCATTTATTTCGTTAGATTTAAATTATAATTAACTTAGGGGGGTGTTAGTTTTAGGGTTAGACTTAGCTTTAGGGGTTAATACATTTATTAGAGTAGCGGTGAGGTCCGGTCGATAGATTAGGGGTTAATACTTGAAGTTAGGTGTCAGCGATGTTAGGGAGGGCAGATTAGGGGTTAATACTATTTATTATAGGGTTAGTGAGGCGGATTAGGGGTTAATACATTTATTATAGTAGCGGTGAGGTCTGGTCGGCAGATTAGAGGTTAATTATTGTAGGTAACTGGCGGCGACGTTGTGGGGGGCAGATTAGGGGTTAATAAATATAATATAGGGGTCGGCGGTGTTAGGGGCAGGAGATTAGGGGTACATAGGGATAACATAGGTAGCGGCGGTGTACGGAGCGGCAGATTAGGGGGTTAAAAAAAATATGCAGGGGTCAGCGATAGCGGGGTCGGCAGATTAGGGGTTAATAAGTGTAAGTTTAGGGGTGTTTAGACTCGGGGTACATGTTAGGGTGTTAGGTGCAGACTTAGGAAGTGTTTCCCCATAGGAAACAATGGGGCTGCGTTAGGAGCTGAACGCTGCTTTTTTGCAGGTGTTAGGTTTTTTTTCAGCTCAAACTGCCCCATTGTTTTCTATGGGGGAATCGTGCACAAGCACGTTTTTGAAGCTGGCCGCGTCCGTAAGCACCGCTGGTATTGAGAGTTGCAGTGGCGGTAAATATGCTCTACGCTCCCTTTTTGGAGCCAAATGCAGCCCTTCTGTGAACTCTAAATACCAGCGGTATTTAAAAGGTGCGGGGGGAAAAAAGCCAGCGTTAGCTACGTGGGTCGTTACCGACAAAACTCTAAATCTAGCCGTAATATCCCTTTAAGTTAATAAATGCTATTGCTGAGTATATTTATCCTTCATAAAAGGTTACCAAAACTGACAATGTCTTATAGGCAACAACTAAATGAAAAAGAATAAAAAGTGAGAAATAACCGATATACATTTAGACAGCATTGGCCCATATAGATTTACCGTTGTGAACATTAACGTAGGTCATAGGATGATCTTAAGAATATTAGCAACCAAACAACAAACCAGATTCAAAAGAACTTTTTTTCTACAAATAAACAATAAGCTATAGCGAAAACTCCACTAGGATTTTCATTTTTGTGCTTGTCGGATTGCGCTCGTTTTACAAGTTGAAAGTAAACTGTATTTTCCAGCAGTAACCAAAATCGCACTTAAAGTTGAAATTCGAAAATCGCGATCGCATTTTTGCATTCCCCTATAGAAGTCAATGGAGAAAAAAAATATTCTCATTTGCGCAAAGCCGACATGAAAATATGAATATTTCATATTCCAATGTTCTTTAAAGGGATAGTAAAGTCCAAGTGAAACTTTCATGATTCAGATAGGGTATGTCATTTGCAACAACTTTTTAATTTACTTTTATCATCAAATTTGCTTTGTTCTCTTGTTATTCTTAGTTGAAAGCTAAACCTAGGTAGGTTCATAAGCGAATTGCTAAGCCCTTGAAAGTCGCCTCTTATCTGAATGCATTTGCTAGCTTTTCACAGCTAGAGGGGGTTAGTTCATGTGTTTCATATAAATAACATTCACCTAGATTACAAGTTTTGGCATTTTCAGTGTTAAAACAGCACCGCAGCTATTACAAGTGTTGTCGGTATAGCTGTACCGCACACCTTTTAGCCTGTAACGCAACGTCAGTCCCGCACACATAAATATGGGATTCCCATAGCGCTGGTATTACAAGTTTTGCGGTACGGCTAAAAACTGAGCGTTACAGTCTAAAACCACAAAATCCGTACCGCCATCTAAAGTCAGTAGTTATGAGTTTTACGCTACAAAGCTGTAACATAAAACTCATAACTAATGTGTTACAAAGAACACTAAACACCCATAAACTACCTATTAACCCCTAAACTGAGGCCCTCCCGCATCGCAAACACTATATTAAATTTATTGACCCCTAATCTGCCGCTCCCGACATCGCCGCCACTAAAAAAATATATTAACCCCTATTCCGCCATTCCCTGACATTGTCGCCACTATAATAAAGTTATAAACCCCTAAACCGCCGCCCTCCCGCATCGCAAACACTATTTAAATAGTATTACCCCTAATCTGCCATCCGCCCACACCACCGCTATAATAAACCTACAAGCCCCCCACAACAAAATGAACTAATTTAAACTAGTAACCCCTAAACCTAACGACCCCCTAACTTTAAAGGGCCATAATACCCAAATGTTTAAACACTTGAAAGTGATGCAGCATAGCTGTAAAAAGCTGACTAGAAAATATCCCCTGAACATCTCTATGTAAAAAAGAAAGATATTTTACCTCAAAAGTTCCTCAGTAGCCACCTCCCATTGTAAAGGATTTCTAAGCAGCATTTTAGTATGTCTGTCCTGGGACATCTGAAGGGATGAGCATCGTGCACTCTCATCTTATTTCACCAATCAGGTAAAGGAAGTTTACAATGAAATCTCATGAGAGTCAAGTCAAATCTCATGAGATCACAGTAAGAGTTCATGACCTCAGCACTGCTGATTGGCTGCTGTTCATTTCTTCATTTTTTTAATTTTTTTTACCTGCAGCTGGGAGCAGCTGAGTATAACTTTTTACACAGCACTTACTCTGGTGAGATGATGAGATTGTGAGGTAAAATATCTTCCTTTTTTACATAGAGATGCTCAGGTGATATTTTCCTGTCAGCTTTTTACAGTTATACTGCATCAGTTTCAAGTGATTTAGCATATGAGTATTATGTCCCTTTAAGTTAAAATGACAATTTCCCTATCTTAAATTAAATCTTACCAAATTAAAAAAATATATATATAATTATTAAACCAAAATTAAACTAACTACCAATTAAGTAAAACTAAACTACCAATAAAAAAATCCTAACACTACTCTAAAAATTACAAAAAGTATCTAATTACAAAAAATAAAAACTAACTAAATTACAAAAAAAAACATTAAATTACGAAAAATAACAAATTATCAAAAATAAAAAAGAATTACACCTAATCTAATAGCCCTATCAAAATAAAAAAGCCCCCGCAAAATAAAAAACTCTAGCCTGCAATAAACTACCAATGGCCCTTAAAAGGGTCTTTTGTGGGGCATTGTCCCAAAGATATCAGCTTTTACCTGTAAAAAAAAAAAAATACAAACACCCCCCCAACAGTAAAACCCACCACCCGATCAACCCCCCCCCAAATAAAAAAAATAACCTAAGCTAACCATTGCCCTGAAAAGGGCATTTGTATGGGCATTGCCCTTAAAAGGGCATTTAGCTCTTTTACATTGCCCAAACCCTAATCAAAAAAAAAAAAACACACCCAAAAAAACCTTAAAAAAACCTAACACTAACCACCTTTAATCCACTTATAGTTGTTGAAGTCACGCTTGAAGGATCTTCATCCAGCCGGCGAAATCATCATCCATGTGGCAAGAAGTCTTCATCCAGGCGGCCTCTTCTATCTTCATCCAGCCAGCGAAGTCCTCATCCAGGCTGCAATAAGTCTTCATCCAGGCGGCCTCTTTGATCTTCATCCAGCCGGCGCGGAGCGGGTCCATCCTGAAGACATCCGGGTCAGAGCATCCTCTTCATACGGTCGCCGATGTACACTGAATCTTCAATGCAAGGGACGCAATTCAAGACGGCGTCCCTTGCATTCCTATTGGCTGAAAAATTTGAATCAGCTTATAGAAATTAGGGCTGCTAAAATCCTATTGGATTTTCAAATCAGCCAATAGGATTTTAGCAGCTCTTATCTATTGGCTAATTTGAATTAGCCAATAGAACGAGAGCTGCTTAAATCCTATTTGAACAGCCGATAGGAATTAAGCAGCCCAAATTTCTATTGGCTGATTCAAATTTTTCAGCCAATAGGAATGCAAGGGACGCCATCTGGAATCGCGTCCCTTGCATTGAAGATTCAGTGTACGGTGGCGACCGTATGAAGAGGATGCTCCGCGCCAGATGTCTTCAGGATGGACACGCTCCGTGCCTCCGGGATCAAGATAGAAGATGCCGCCTGGATGAAGACTTCTCGTCGCTTGAATCAGGACGTTGCCGCCGGGATGAAGATTAAAGAGGCCGTCTGGATGAAGACTTCTCGCCGCTTGGATTAGGACATCGCCGCCGAGATGAAGATTGAAGAGGCCACCTAGATGAAGACTTCGCCGGGATGAAGATCGTTCAAGCGGGACTTCAACAACTGTAAGTGAATCATAAGGGGGTTAGTGTTAGGCTTTTTTAAGGGTTTATTGGACACCTACCTACATTTATTAACCCTTTATCTGCCGCCCCCAACATCGCCACAACTATATTAAAGTTATTAACCCCTAAACCTAAGTCTAACCCTAACACCCCCTAACTTAAATATAATTTAAATAAATCTAAATAAAATTACTATCATTCACTAAATTATTCCTATTTAAAACTAAATACTTACTTATAAAATAAACCCTAAGCTAGCTACAATATAACTAATAGTTACATTGTCGCTAGCTTAGGGTTTATTTTTATATTACAGGTAAGTTTGTATTTATTATAACTAGGTACAATAGTTATTAAATAGTTATTAACTATTTAATAACTACCTAGCTAAAATAAATACAAATTTACTTGTAAAATAAATCCTAACCTAAGTTACAATTACACCTAACACTACACTATAATTAAATTAATTACCTAAACTAATACAATTAAATACATAATTAAGTTCATATGATAGGCAAAAGGTTTAGTTCATATGATAGGCACAAGGTTTAGTTCATATGATAGGTACGGTGTTATGTTCATATGATAGGCACAAGGTTAGTTCATATGATAAGCACGAGGTTTAGTTCATATGATAGGCACAAGGTTAGTTCATATGATAAGCACGAGGTTTAGTTCATATGATAGGCACAAGGTTTAGTTCATATGATAGGTACGATGTTATGTTCATATGATAGGCACAAGGTTATGTTCATATGATAGGCACAAGGCTATGTTCATATGATAGGCACAAGGTTATGTTCATATGATAGGCACAAGGTTATGTTCATATGATAGGCACAAGGTTATTTTCATATGATAGGCACAAGGTTATGTTCATATGATAGGCACAAGGTTATGTTCATATGATAGGCACAAGGTTATGTTCATATGATAGGCACAAGGTTATGTTCATATGATAGGCACAAGGTTATGTTCATATGATAGGCACAAGGTTTAGTTCATATGATAGGCACGAGGTTATGTTCATATGATAGGCACGAGGTTAGTTCATATGATAGGCACAAGGTTATGTTCATATGATAGGCACAAGGTTAGTTCATATGATAAGCACAAGGTTAGTTCATATGATAAGCACAAGGTTTAGTTCATATGATAGGCACATGGTTTAGTTCATATGATAGGCACAAGGTTATGTTCATATGATAGGCACAAGGTTATGTTCATATGATAGGCACAAGGTTATGTTCATATGATAGGCACAAGGTTATGTTCATATGATAGGCACAAGGTTTAGTTCATATGATAGGCACAAAGTTATGTTTATATGATAGGCACAAGGTTATGTTCATATGATAGGCACAAGGTTATGTTCATATGATAGGCACAAGGTTTAGTTCATATGATAGGCACAAGGTTATGTTCATATGATAGACACGAGGTTATGTTCATATGATAGGCACAAGGTTAAGTTCATATGATAGGCACAAGGTTTAGGTCATATAATAGGCACAAGGTTAAGTTCATATGATAGGCACAAGATTAAGTTCATATGATAGGCACAAGGTTAAGCTCATATGATAGGCACAAGGCTAAGTTCAAATGATAGGCACAAGGTTATGTTCATATGAAAGGCACAAGGTTATGCTCATATGATAGGCACAAGGTTAAGTTCATATGATAGGCTCAAAAACCCTAGCCTAAACTAAACTACCAATAGCCCTTAAAAAGGCCTTTTGCGGGGCATTGCCCCAAAGAAATCAGCTCTTTTACCTGTAAAATAAATACAAACAACCCCTCAACAGTAAAACCCACCACCCAAACAACCAAACCCCCCAAATAAAATCCTAACTAAAAAAACCTAAGCTCCCCATTGCCCTGAAAAAGGCATTTGGATGGGCACTGCCCTTAAAAGGGAAATTAGCTCTTTTTCAAGTGCTCAAACCCCTAATCTAAAAATAAAACCCACCCAATAAAGCCTTAAAAAAGCCTAACACTAACCCCCGAAGATCCACTTACAGTTTTTGAAGACCCGAAATCCATCTTCAACGAAGCCGGCAGAAGTCCTCAACAATGCGGCAGAAGTCTTCATCCAGACGGCATCTTCTATCTTCATCCATCTGGCGCAGAGCATCCTCTTCAATCGACGTCTTCTTGCAGAATGAAGGTTCCTTTAAATGACGTCATCCAAGATGGCGTCCTTTGAATTCCGATTGGCTGATAGAATTCTATCAGCCAATTGAAATTAAAGGTGAAAATATCCTATTGGCTGATGCAATCAGCCAATAGGATTGAGCTTCAATCCTATTGGCTGATCCAATCAGCCAATAGGATTAAGCTCGCATTCTATTGGCTGTTGCAGTCATGTAAGTATTTAGTTTTAAATAGGAATTATTTAGGTAATGATAGTAGGTTTTATTTAGATTTATTTTAATTACATTAAAGTTAGTAGGTGTTAGGGGTTAATAACTTTAGTTATTGGGGCGGCAGATTAGGGGTTAATAAGTGTAATGTAGGTGGCGGCGATGTCGGGGGTGGCAAATTAGGGGTTAATAAATTTAGGTAGGTGGCAGCGATGTCGGGGGTGGTAGATTAGGGGTTAATAAGCGTAATGTAGGTGGCGGAAACATTGGGGCGGCATATTAGGGGTTAATAAGTGTAATGTAGGTGGCGGCGATGTCGGGGGCGGAAGATTAGGGGTTAACAAGTGTAATGTAGGTGGCGGCGATGTCGGGGTGGCAGATTAGGGGTTAATAAGTGTAATGTAGGTGGCGGCGATGTCGGGGGCGGCAGATTAGGGGTGTTTAGACTCAGGGTTCATGTTGGGGTGTTAGGTGTAAACATAAATTTTCTTTCCCTATAGGAATCAATGGGGCTGCGTTACGGAGCTTTACGTTGCTTTATTGCAGGTGTTAGGCTTTTTCTCAGCCGTCTCTCCCCATTGATGTGTATGGGGAAATCGTGCACGAGGACATAAAACCAGCTCACCACAGCTCACCCCAGCGCTGGTATTGGAGTGCGGTATGGAGCAATTTTGCTCTACGCTCACATATTGCCTGATAACACCAGGTTTTTGCAAACCTGTAATACCAGCGCTGTAGGTAAGTGAGCGGTGACAATAACTTGCAAGTTAGCACTGCGCCGCTCATAACGCAAAACTCGTAATCTAGCTGAAAAAGAAGTAAGTATAAATTACTTAATTATGCACACTGTAAATTACTGGCAGGAGCATACGGTTCAACCTAAAGTAAACTTTTCTTCAATTTAAAGAGTTTCCCTATGTTTCGGTCTACGCTTGTTTTATTTAATGTTTTTTTTTTATTCCAGTAAATCTTTTCATATTAAGGCTATAATTTAATAAGATAAATCATAAATTAAATTAGTATTTTTTATTTCTTATCTTGGTTTTTTAAGCAATACTTAGATGTCAGGATGATTTTATAGGATGTGCATTTTAGCAACATAAAGAGGTCATTACAAAATTAAAACAGGAAATTTATTTCCGGCCCCTGATGGGACCTCACTCTTTTTGCAATATGGGAGATTTAAAAAAAAAAAATATATATATTTTTATTGTTCCAAATATTCCATGAAAGGTAACAATGAATAGACTGGATATGATATATTGATATTAGTACATAATATGCTGAATTAGTCACAGCAATCACATTGCATCAGTCCCAGAAATAACATGTGGCAATGTCTTCCAGTAGGATATTTTAGTTCTGTATATGATGTGGCACATTTGTTTTATGATAACTTATTTATTATAGTAGCATCTTCCCTATTTCCCTGTCTCCAGCCAAATCTAATTGATTACACCACCTTTATACTTATTTACATACCTTTCTTATTTTACTTATGTCATTACATTTGCTTTGTTCTCATGGTATTGTTTGTTGAAGAGAAACATACGGCTAGATTACGAGTTCGGCGTTAGCTTTAAAAAGCAGCGTTAAGGGGTCCTAACACTGCTTTTTAACGCCTGCTGGTATTACGAGTCAGGCAGGAAAGGGTCTACTGCTCACTTTTCTTCCGCGACTTTTCATACCGCAAATCCCCTTACGTCAATTGCGTAACCTATCTTTTTAATGGGATTTGCCTAACACTGGTATTACAAGTCTTGGAAGAAGTGAGCGGTACAGCCTCTACCTCCAAGACTCCTACCGCATATAAAAGTCAGTAGTTAAGAGTTTTATGGGTAACGCCGGAACATAAAGCTCTTAATTAAAGTGCTAAAAAGTACACTAACACCCATAAACTACCTATTAACCCCTAAACCGAGGTCCCCCCACATCACAAACACTATAGTAAAAATTTGTAACCCCTAATCTGCCGACCGGACATCACCACCACCTACATTATACCTATGAACCCCTAATCTGCTGCCCCTAACATCGCCGACACCTACATTATATTTATTAACCCCCTAATCTGCTGCCCCCAACGTCGCCGCCACCTAACTACAATTATTAACCCCTAATCTGGCGCCCCCAACGTCGCCGCTACTATATTAAATGTATTAACCCCTAAACCTAAGTCTAACCCTAACCCTAACACCCCCCTAACTTAAATCTATTTTTAATAAATCTAAATAAAATTACTATAATTAAATAAATTATTCCTATTTAAAAATAAATACTTACCTATAAAATAAACCATAAGACAGCTACAATATAACTAATAATTACATTGTAGCTATTTTAGGATTTATATTTATTTTACAGGCAACTTTGTATTTATTTTAACTAGGTGCAATAGCTATTAAATAGTTAATAACTATTTAATAGCTACCTAGTTAAAATAATTACAAAATTACCTATAAAATAAATCCTAACCTAAGTTACAAATACACCTAACACTACACTATCAATAAATTAACTACAATTATCTCAAATAAATTACAATTAAATAAACTAAACTATAGTACAAAAAAAAACTAAATTACAAAAAATAAAAAAATATTACAAGAAGTTTAATCTAATTACACCTAATCTAATGCCCCATATAAAATAAAAAAGCCCCCCAAAATAATAAAATTCCCTATCCTAAACTAAATTACAAATAGCCCTTAAAAGGGCCTTTTGCGGGGCATTGCCCCAAAGTAACCAGCTCTTTTACCAGCCCTTAAAAGGGCTTTTTGCGGGGCATTGCCCCAAAGTAATCAGCTCTTTTACCTGTAAAAAAAAGAAATACAATACACCCCCAACATTACAACCCACCACCCACAAACCCCTACTCTAAAACCACCCAATCCCCCCTTAAAAAAACCTAACACTACCCCATTGAAGATCACCCTACCTTGAGCCGTCTTCAGCCAGCTGGGCATCGATGGGGCAGAAGAGGACATCCGGACCAGCACAAGTCTTCATCCTATCGGGGCAGAAGAGGTCCTCCATCCAGCAGAAGTCCTCATCCAAGCGGCATCTTCTATCTTCATCCATCCGGCGCAGAGCGGGTCCATCTTCAAGATATCCGACACGGAGCATCCTCTTCTTTCGACGACTAACGACGAATGAAGGTTCCTTTAAATTACGAATTCCGATTGGCTGATAGGAAAAATCCGATTGGTTGATTTAATCAGCCAATCGGATTGAAGTTCAATCCGATTGGCTGATTGGATCAGCCAATAGAATTGACCTCGCATTCTATTGGCTGATCCAATCAGCCAATCGGATTGAACTTCAATCCGATTGGCTGATTAAATCAACCAATCGGATTTTTCCTACCTTAATTCCGATTGGCTGATAGAATCCTATCAGCCAATCGGAATTCGTCATTTAAAGGAACCTTCATTCGTCGTTAGTCGTCGGAAAGAAGAGGATGCTCTGCGTCGGATGTCTTGAAGATGGACCTGCTCCGCGCCGGATGGATGAAGATAGAAGATGCCGCTTGGATGAAGACTTCTGCTGGATGGAGGACCTCTTCTGCCCCGATCGAATGAAGACTTGTGACGGTCCGGATGTGGTGTGTGGGTGTGTGGGTGGTGGGTTGTAACGTTGGGGGGTATTGTATTTCTTTTTTTTACAGGTAAAAGAGTTGATTACTTTGGAGCAATAACCCGCAAAAGGCCCTTTTAAGGGCTATTTGTAATTTAGTTTAGGATAGGGAATTTTATTATTTTGGGGGGCTTTTTTATTTTATTAGGGGGATTAGATTAGGTGTAATTAGATTAAACTTCTTGTAATATTTTTTTATTTTTGTAATTTAGTGGGGGTTTTTTGTACTATAGTTTAGTTTATTTAATTGTATTTTATTTTAGATAATTGTAGTTAATGTATTTAATTAATTTATTGATAGTGTAGTGTTAGGTGTATTTGTAACTTAGGTTAAGATTTATTTTACAGGTAATTTTGTAATTATTTTAACTAGGTAGCTATTAAATAGTTATTAACTATTTAATAGCTATTGTACCTAGTTAAAATAAATACAAAGTTGCCTGTAAAATAAAAATAAATCGTAAAATAGCTATAATGTAATTATTAGTTATATTGTAGCTATCTTATGGTTTATTATATAGGTAAGTATGTTAGGGTTAGGGTTAGACTTAGGTTTAGGGGTTAATACATTTATTATAGTGGCGGCTATGTCCGGTTGGCAGATTAGGGGTTAATAATTGTAGTTAGGTGGCGGGGATGTTGGGGGCAGCAGATTAGGGGTTAATAACTATAATGTAGGTGTCGGCGATGTTAGGGGCAGCAGATTAGGGGTTCATAAGTATAATGTAGGTGGCGACGGTGTCCGGAGCGGCAGATTAGGGGTTAATAATATTATGCAGGTGTCGGCGATGTCGGGGGCGGCAGATTAGGGGTTAATAAGTGTAAGGTTAGGGGTGTTTAGACTCTGGGTTCATGTTAGGGTGTTAGGTGTAGACTTAGAAAGTGTTTCCCCATAGGAAACAATGGGGCTGCGTTAGGAGCTGAACGCTGCTTTTTTGCAGGTGTTAGGTTTTTTTTCAGCCGATTCTGCCCCATTGTTTCCTATGGGGAAATCGTGCACGAGCACGTTTTGCCAGCTTACCGCTACCGTAAGCAACGAGGTATTACAGGTAGAAGTGGCGCTAAATTTGCTCAACGCTCACTTTTCTGAGGCTAACGCAGCCATTCTGAAAACTTGTAATACCAGCGTTGTTTAATGTGAGCACTGGAAAAAAATGAGCGTTAGCAACGCAGGTTTTTACTGAGAAAACTCGTAATCTAGCCGATAGGTAGGCAGCATGCACATTTCAGGAGCAGTATATGGCAGGAAACATTTCTGCTACCTAATTGTATAACGTTACTAAAAGTATTCTTGCCAAACTGTTGCCATATAGCGCTTTACTCATGTGCACACTCTTCATTCCTGCTTTTCAACTAAGGATTCTGAGAGAATGAAGTAAATTTGGTAACATAATCACATTAAAAAGGTTGGGGGGTACACTCTTTCTGAATTAATTAACAATTCTGGGGTTTATGTCCCTTTAAGACTAAAGAACCTAACTGAAGCAAACTTTAGACATGGTTTTAATTTTTTGGCAAATACAGATTTTAAAGGGACATAAAAGTTCACATAGAAAATGCTCTAATGTGTTAAAGGATTTTATTATTGCACTATTGCTTGTATATAATTATGTGTTTAACCCCTGCAAATGGTGGCTACTGAAACGAATCCCTCTGCAATTGCTGTAGATACATCATGATAATGAAATGATACAATAATAATAATATTAGTAAAACGTTAGAAAGACAACATTAGCGTCATTCAGATAGAGCATGCATTTATTTTCAATAAAAATGTTCAATTTACTTCTATTATAAAATTTTCCTTTGTATTTGGAATTCTTTGTTGAAGAGAATATCTAGATATGCTAAAGAGTGTTTCCATATCTTGAGCACTATATGGTAGCAGTATTTCCACTTATACATTGTTACAAACACTGCTGTCATCTAGTATTTCAAACTGTATAACATTGTTAAATCTATTGTTGCAAACACTACTTCCATATAGTGCACACTTCTGAGTATATCTAGATATTCTCTTTAAAAAAAAGATACAAAAACAACAAAATACATTTGCTAACAGAAAAAAATTGGAAAGTTCTTAACTCTTTAATAAAACACTGTTAAAGTTAGGTCATTTTATAATCAGCCCAAGTAGGTTTATTTATTTATCACAATTTTAAGAATAGGGGCACTTTGGCCCATTTTCACAGACTTTACACTTTTTTCAACTGACCTTTTTTTTTCTTTCTTTAATAATTTGTTAGAAAGGTAAAAAGCTTCCGGGCTATACCCCCAAGTGTCACAGAAGCCTAGTGGTTTACTACAATGTTACTACTCAGGAGCGGCCCTCCCTAGTTGCATAAAGATCACATGAGAGGTCAGACCTGAGATATTTAGTAACTGTCACACATGAAGACCTTACTGCTCCATACCCTATTGCTAGTGTAGAGGTCAATATAAACCCTTTACTATACAAATCTACTATGTTCTTTGTCATCATAGGATTGTACCATTTTAATGTGATGTGATTATTAGAATATACCGGATACTTCTCTAGCTTGCATTACATTTAGCCAGTTTGGATGACAGAAATATTGTAACAATATTTGCTTTACAACTCTTATTTGACAGCCAGGAAGAGTGACGCCGATGCGGCAGGTGTTATATGTTATATGCTCCCTACCACTGTTACTGATAAATTATTCATTCTATTGTGTTGTTTTATTTATGAATGTCATTGATCACTTGTCAGTGGACTTACACCATTTTAATTTAAATATATTTTAAAAACACAACTACTTTTTGAGTGTTTATTGTACAAAAAAATATTACAAAATCAATCAAATCATTACAAAATTAAATTGGATGGATATTTAAACAATCTTCAATTTATTGTAAGCATAGAAGAAATAAGCAACACAAATTAAAATAAAATTATTCAGAATAAAAAACTATATAGCTAAAGGAAAATTAGACTCGCCTGTTTAAATATTATCAAAATAATTTATTTTCCTTTTATTGCATCAATTTTCAATGGAAAGTATAGAACATGCACTGTATGTGTATTATATGTCCTATAAATCATGTGTAGCTTCTGCTGCTGCTGATACCAAATGTTCTAAACATTCTATGGATTTATTAAATGGAAGACTTAAAGGCAAAGTAAAGTCACAATTACATTTTCATGCTTCAGATCCAGCATGTAATAAAAAAGTCCCAATTTGCTTCCATTATCAAATTGTGCCTATCTTTTTATTTGCACACTTTCTCGGGCACCATTTCCTATGGAACAATGTGCATAAGTGAACAGTATATACATACAATACTGTGTATTAGGCAGGTGTAAAAAAAATTGAACTGACAAAATGCAAAGTGAGTGAACAGAAGAAAAATCTAAATCAAATCAATATTTGGTGTCACCGCCCTTTGCCTTCCAAACAGCATCAATTCTTTTAGGTAAACTTGCAAATGGATTTTGAAGGCAAGTAGTCATGCGCGTGATTAAACCATTATACCAAACAGGTGCTAATGATCATCAATTTAATATGTAGGTAGAAACACATTTATTAACTGAAACAGCTGTGTATGAGGACTAAAACAGGTTGAGGAACAGTCATGCAAATCGACAGTTTAATTTCAAAAGTCATAAACACCGCAACAAATGAAAAGGTACTTATAGTGCATCTGCAAGGATTCACCTAGGCAGAAATTTCAAGGGAGATGGGGGTTTACAGATGTGCTGTCCAAGCTCTTCTGAAGAAGCACAAAGAAGACAATGTTGGGAACTGTAGACGCCATGATAGGCCAATAAAACTTAGTGCAGCAGATGAAAGACACATCATGCTTATTTCTTTTTGTAATCTGAAGATGTCCAGCAATGCCATCAGCTCAGAATTGGCAGAAAACAATGGTATAACCATCTACTGTCCAGAGAAGTCTGGTCAGAAGGTGTCTTCATGGAAGATTTGCAGCCAAAAAGCCTTACCTCCAATGTGGAAACAAGACCAAGCAACTCAACTGTGCAGAAAGCACAGGAACTAGGGTGCAGAAATATGGCAGAAGATGCTCTAGATTGATGAGTACAACATTTAAATATTTGGCTGTAGCAGAAGGGAGATTGTTCTCCGAAGGCTGGAGAGTGGCACAAGAATGAGTGTCTGCAAGCAATATTGAAGCATGGTGGAGGTTCCTTGCAAGTTTGGTCTGCAGTATGCCAATGACCCCAAGCAGTCATTTAGAACTATCTTCAGATTAAAGAGAAACAAGGCGTCCTTGAAGTGTTGGTTTGGCCCCCAAAGAGCCCTGATCTCCACATCATTAACTCTCTCTGGAATTACATGAAGAGACATAAGCAACTAAGGCTGCCTAAATCCACAGAAGAACTGTGGTTAGTTCTCCAAGATGTTTGGAACAACTCAACTGTCGAGTTCATAAAAAAACTGAATGCAATTGTAGCTCAAGGAATTTATGCTATTTTGAAGGTAAAGGATGGTTATACCAAATTTTGTTTTGATTTAGATTGTTCTTCTGTTCACTAACTATGCATTTTGTCAATAGATAAATAATCTATTAACATTTCTATTTTTTAAAGCATTCCTACTTTATAACTTTTTTTCACACCTGCCTAAAACTTTTGCACAGAACTGTATATTAGTCTGTAATTTGCTGATGGCTGTCACGTGATAAAGGGGGATTGTAAATAAAGGAAATTTTTAAATTTATCTAATCATTTAAAATTTACAGTAGGTGCTGTTGAGTTGTCTTTGTATTATGCAATGTAGTGGTCCTTTAAAGCTTCACTCAGTGATAGCAAACAGGCTTTTATATTCCTTTAATGTATGCTAATAAATATTTCACTGCTCCATGCTTCATTCTAACTGTTATAAACAAAAGAAAATAATAATATTAGCCAGAGCCAGCAGTAGAATAAGCACAACTTAGCAGACATGGGCTATTACCATTTTACTGTTAAGCTTTTGTACTTAGCTGCATTAATAGTGTTATAATTGCAAATTAAAGTTAGTTTGCAAAAGCAATAGGGTTTTTTGCAACCAGTGCCAGTAAAAAAAACTATGCCAGGTCCCTAGAGTTTAATTGCGTTCTCTCTTTTTATTTTCTTTGCTAACTCACAATAATCATTAAGATTCTCCTGCTAAATATTTAATATACAAACAAGGAGCTATTGCATGGAAAAGCCATTTTACAGTTTAATTGCAGAGAGAACACTTATCACTGATGACACCGAGCGATGAATTGACAAAATGATTATTTGTGTGGCTTAATGGTGGGCTTCAGTCTTTTGCAGTTGGAAAGATGGGAGCAGACAAGTCATTGTAAAAGTAACTGTACGCATCAGCTGAGCTGGAGAGGTCATTCTGCCCGACCAGCATTAATGTAATATTTGCTGTCTGGGAATAAACACTGCAGCCCTGTGTAGAAACCTTTATTACTAATCACTCAAGCTGAATGAATAATGACGTAATTAGCATTTTTTGCTGTCTTAATTTCCTTTGATCCAATTTTCTAGCAGTTTCTTTGGTTTCTCATAGCTTTTAATCCTTTGACTGCAAAATAGGCTGTGAAATGCGTTGCAGCCCTTTCAGGCAGCTAAGCATATTCATCTAAAGCCTTTGATACCTTTTTTGGTCAGTTAAACAACTTGATAAATCTGTTGGAAACTGAGTAGATTTTTTTTCCAAAGACTAGAACAAAAGAAAAAACAGGATCAAGAATATTTCTAAAAAAGACAGAGATTTGGAAAAGCAGATGTTTAAGATCTTGTATTGAAAAGGGAACTGTTACCACTAATGAGCTCTTGCTATAGACATATTAGTGCACTCATGTGTTATTTTAGTTTAAAAAAAAAACAACAAGAAGAAACAACAAAAAGTTAAAAAAAAAAGAAGAAACAACAAAAAGTAAAAAAACAACAAGAAGAAACAACAAAAAGTAAAAAAAACAACAAGAAGAAACAACAAAAGTAAAAAAAAACAACAAGAAGAAACAACAAAAGTAAAAAAAAAACAAGAAGAAGAAACAACAAAAAGTAAAAAAAAACAAGAAGAAACAACAAAAAGTAAAAAAACAACAAGAAGAAACAACAAAAAGTGAAAAAAACAAGAAGAAGAAACAACAAAAAGTAAAAAAAACAACAAGAAGAAACAACAAAAAGTAAAAAAAAACAAGAAGAAGAAACAACAAAAAGTAAAAAAAACAAGAAGAAGAAAACAACAAAAAGTAAAAAAAACAAGAAGAAGAAAACAACAAAAAGTAAAAAAAACAAGAAGAAGAAAACAACAAAAAGTAAAAAAAACAACAAGAAGAAACAACAAAAAGTAAAAAAACAACAAGAAGAAACAACAAAAAGTAAAAAAACAAGAAGAAGAAACAACAAAAAGTAAAAAAACAACAAGAAGAAACAACAAAAAAGTAAAAAAACAACAAGAAGAAACAGCAAAAAGTAAAAAAACAACAAGAAGAAACAGCAAAAAGTAAAAAAACAACAAGAAGAAACAACAAAAAGTAAAAAAAACAAGAAGAAGAAACAACAAAAAGTAAAAAAAACAAGAAGAAGAAACAACAAAAAGTAAAAAACAACAAGAAGAAGAAACAACAAAAAGTAAAAAACAACAAGAAGAAGAAACAACAAAAAGTAAAAAAAAACAAGAAGAAGAAACAACAAAAAGTAAAAAACCAGCAAGAAGAAACAACAAAAAGTAAAAAAAACAAGAAGAAGAAACAACAAAAAGTAAAAAAACAAGAAGAAGAAACAACAAAAAGTAAAAAAAAAACAAGAAGAAGAAAACAACAAAAAGTAAAAAAAACAAGAAGAAACAAAAAGTAAAAAAACAACAAGAAGAAACAACAAAAAGTAAAAAAAAACAAGAAGAAGAAAACAACAAAAAGTAAAAAAAACAAGAAGAAACAAAAAGTAAAAAAACAACAAGAAGAAACAACAAAAAGTAAAAAAAAACAAGAAGAAGAAAACAACAAAAAGTAAAAAAAACAAGAAGAAACAAAAAGTAAAAAAACAACAAGAAGAAACAGCAAAAAGTAAAAAAAAAAAAACTTCTCTGTGATATTTTTATGCTTATAGAGTGACTGTGCAGGGAAGCAGAGAGACATTATATGGGGGGGGTACAATAAGTGAAAAGCTGAAAGAATCAACAGAGAAAGTGATGTGAGAGAAGCTAGGGTAAATGACACCATTAGGAAAAAAGGAGAAGAAACACTGCTAGAGTTTGATAGGAGAGCGTCAAGTCAAGAGGAACCTGACTAGGAAGAGGGAGAAGAAGACAGTGAGGGTGGAGGAGCAAGGACAGAGACGTAACCAGGACAAATGAAAAGAGCCACACCCAGGGTTAAAGAGAAGCCTCTGATGAAGCGCATGTGCCCATACGCAAGTCACATCAGGTGGTGTTTGACTGTCTACCTTACACTTGTTTGGCACGGCCCAATAAACTAAGCTATACTTTGCTTTTGGCTTCCTTTTTGTTCTTTGGATACTACTGTTAAAGAGAAGACATACAACCAGACCAGTAGAGAAGGAGACAGGACAAGGGAGATACAGAGGGGAAAGTCAATTAGGTCAAGGAAGAAGAGATAAAACCAAGCTAAGGCAGGAGAGAAAGAGGGCAAAGGCAAAGGTGGAGAGAAATATCCATAGCAAGGGCGAGAGAGACACCAAGGATAACTGAATAGAAAGAGCAAGGGTAGGGTAGAGAGACAGAATCAGAGCAAGTGTAAAAAGAGACAGCCAAGGACTAGAGAGGAGAAAGACAGCAAGTGTTAAGGGGAGAAGAGACAGCCAGGTCTTCAAGGAAGAACAAGTGACAAAGACAGGATTAGAAATATGAGTGACAGCCAGGTCAAAACTGTAGAGTGACAGCCAGGACAAAGGTAGAGGCAGTCAGCACAAGGAAATTGGGAGACAGACAGGGTAATGCTGGAGGGTCATGCTAATTACCTCATATTCATTATGCTCTTATTTAAAAGTCCCTTCCTTCCCACAATGTACCTCTATTTATCCATGTTTCCATAGGTAACATTTGTAGGTGCAGCTATATAGGTAACATTTGAAAGTGCAGCTATATAGGTAACATTTGAAAGTGCAGCTATATAGGTAACATTTGTATGTGCAGCTATATAGGTGACATTTGTATGTGCAGCTATATAGGTGACATTTGTATGTGCAGCTATATAGGTAACAATTGTATGTGCATCTATATAGGTAACATTTGTATGTGCAGCTATATAGGTGACATTTGTATGTGCCGCTATATAGGTGACATTTGTATGTGCAGCTATATAGGTAACATTTGAAAGTGCAGCTATACAGGTAACATTTGTATGTGCAGCTATATAGGTGACATTTGTATGTGCAGCTATATAGGTGACATTTGTATGTAAATCTATATAGGTAACATTTGTATGTGCAGCTACAGAGGTAACATTTGTATGTGCAGCTATATAGGTGACATTTGTATGTGCAGCTATATAGTTAACATTTGTATGTGCAGCTATATAGGTAACATTTGTATGTACAACTATATAGGTAACATTTGTATGTGCAGCTATATAGGTAACATTTGTATGTACAACTATATAGGTAACATTTGTATGTACATCTATATAGGTAACATTTGTATGTGCAGCTATATAGGTAACATTTGTATGTACATCTATATAGGTAACATTTGTATGTGCAGCTATATAGGTAACATTTGTATGTGCAGCTACATAGGTGACATATGTATGTGCATCTATATAGGTAACATTTGTATGTAAATCTATATAGGTAACATTTGTATGTGCAGCTACATAGGTGACATTTGTATGTACAGCTACATAGATAACAATTGTATGTGTGGATACATAAGTGACATATGTATGTGCAGCTTCATAGGTGACATTTGTATGTGCAGCTATATAGGTAACATTTGTATGTGCAGCTATATAGGTAACATTTGTATGTGCAGCTATATAGGTGACATTTGTATGTGCAGCTATATAGGTGACTTTTGTTTGTGCAGCTACAGAGGTGACATTTGTATGTGCAGCTACATAGGTAACATTTGTATGTGCAGCTATATAGGTGACTTTTGTTTGTGCAGCTACAGAGGTGACATTTGTATGTGCAGCTACATAGGTAACATTTGTATGTGCAGCTATATAGGTGACTTTTGTTTGTGCAGCTACAGAGATGACATTTGTATGTGCAGCTACATAGGTAACATTTGTATGTGCAGCTATATAGGTAACATTTGTATGTGCAGCTATATAGGTGTCGTGAGTGAGCTCGTCTCAGGTGCAGTAATAAAGAGGTCCAGACCAGATATTTATCAAACAAGGGCTCACCTCAGGAGAGGTAATCTTTATTACACTGTTGCAACAGTGTCCCAGAACATAAAACAGCAACGCAAGACTCACACATTTTCATATACATGCATTTTTATACTATTACAGTAACTTACAAAGCAGAGAGCTAATTGGCTGATAATGATTGGCCAATAAATCTCACATGATTAGTGGTTACTAGGAAAGGAAGATGAAAAAAAACAGGTCCTCTATGTTAAAATTTGGGAGATATGTTTTCTTGGAATGTGACCAGAGGCTAGCTGGCTAATTGGATTGAGAAGTTGATACTGTACAGAGAAGCCTTGGATTTTACCTTGAGTTTCAGATATTTAGAAAACTTTGTATGGGAGAAGCCATAACTTTAATATGTACTGATATATACTTTTTATGCTAAAAGTAAGTTGTTAAAGATACATCACTTATTAGGTCAGGAGTGAATTGCTGGAAAATACAGAAGTAATATATCTGCAGTTTCAGAGAAGAGTTCAGTAAAAGAAAAGGAAAAGTTTGGTTAAACATATAAAATAATGAAAATAGAATAAGCCGCTCATAACATTCCCCCCTTTGATCGCAAACGTCAAAGTGCTGCAATCACAAAAACTTAATGTGACTCATGGCGGTTTGACAATTACAATCACAATGCTATTAGTACATGGTTGCTCGCGTCCAAGATGGTTCACAGGACTACAAGAGGGTAAGCAAAAACAAGGTAGGAGTGAAGTTATTAGGTAGTAGGCAATTCCGCTATTACCGGACGCTAGTCGCCATCGGGTGGAGTAGACAGCTACCTAAACATTCCTATGCTGTAAATGTGTGTGTGGCATGACATATGTGTGTGGCGTGACATAGTGCAGAAACATCCCCTCCCAGATTTATTAACAACAATTAACAATCCCCATCATTCTTGCAGAGTTGATAGCGAATAGTGGGTTATCAGGCAGTATCATGGCATGTTTGGGAGGTGAAGGAATTCTGCACCTGTGAAGGAAATATAGAGAGTGTAAGTATAAGGTAATGCAATATGAAATCAAAATAAAACAATACAGAAAGACAATGAAGAAATAGAAACCACCAGGGAGGGAAAAAGGAGTGGGTTATGGGTATACAGGCTACGACCGGGGTGGCCATCAAGGTAGATGATGGTCCATGGTCTCTCCGTGGCCAGTTTCCCAATGTAGGAAAGTTCTAGACGATCCCAGGGACGTAGTGCATCCTGCATAGGGATAAGACAGGGAATTTTAGGGCACAGCTGGTGGGTAGACAATAACATTGTAAGATCAAGAGGTCAAAAGAGACATAGAGTAGGAGAGAAGTAGGTGAACTCAGAAGAAATCAGGGTCAAGAGAGATCTCAACATGGTGGGGAGATTCAAAACAGATAGAGGGAAACAAGTATTTGGGAGAAGAATGAGACACAGTGAAAACATTCTTGCATGTAGAGATTAGACCAGGTACACATTGTATACAGCAACGCATCAGGATAAGGCATACTATAATAACAATGCCATACAGAAAAAGGGAGTGTAACCATCCCAAATTAGGTAGCCAATCAAAGAGATGGTTAAAAATACCTCAAAGGCCAAATTTGTCATCAATCACATCTTGGACATCCTGGGATAGGGACCTAATAACTGTGAGATGGTGACTCAAATTAAGTGATTGATCAGTAACATAGGTACAACATTCTTTGCTCACAAGACTACACCCCCCTCCCTTCCTTGGGATGCCAGGAGGTAATGAAGGACCATCCTATTCTGCAATGCTAGTTGTCTAAGCTTCTTCAACTCTTGGGCCACACTCTGAACAACTCCTGCACTCTCATTCATGAAGGTCTGTAGTGTCACAGATAACATGATGATGTCCTGATGATTCAGGTAGACACCAACGGCCGGGAGGATAGCTCGACCAGTTGAATCTCCAGCATACTGTTGGACAAGGGGGGGCAGCAAGCTTTCAGATTCACGTTTATTGCGAATTGGGCCCAAGGGCAGCGTGGGGACAACACGGATGGCTGGGGTTACCACACCCAGGAAGCAGATGGCTGTAGAGTTACCAGGGAGGACTGACACTGCTGTCTGTCCACATATCAATACAACCCAGGGGGTGGTCTGCTGAGGAAAGATTGTACAAGGGATGGGGAAACAAAAGTACAATTGGGGCCCTGGAGGAAACAAAAAAAATGCAGTGAGATTTTGATTCACAGTCAGGATCATTCCAGAGAAATTTACCAGCTGGAAATGAGTGCCATTACTGGAGATTACATACTCACATAGGGAGGCACCCAACCGCACCGTACCTTGGCCAATTTCCCTGCAGATAGTACCATATGAGGTGCCTCCCAAAGAGATAAAATTACCTGATGGGTTGAACAATGGTGTACCTGGAGGAATAAAAGTAGACAAATCAAAGGTAAACAAATCAACATTAATACCCATAAGAGGAATACCCCTCTTATGATGAGTGGGAATGCGAGCACAAATATAACAATTGCCCTCTGTGTGATTGGCTATAGTTTGGAGTAGGACAACGTGTGAGTTTAGTCCCCATTCACCTAAAGAATAGTTCTCTGTGGACAATTGGGCTTTAGGTAAATTATCATTATGGGGGAAAGAATTGTGGGGGTAAATAGGGGTTGTGGCAATTGCAGTTACAGGGGAACGTCAAGCAAGAAGGGGTGACTTTCATTTCTCAGCTACCCACTTCATAATTTTCAAACCACATTCACTAGTGGGGCTATGCAAATAGACTGGATAACAAACCCCTTAGGGCCTTTAAATACGAACTTTGAGTATAATTACTTGTTGAGTGCAGCTAGTAGTAGGAGGAAAAACTGCCACAGATACAAGGTTACCAGAACAAGAGTATTTAGTAAAGGGGTTAGGACAAACACACTGACCAGAAGACACATATTGGGAAGAGAGCATGGTCAAAAGTGTGACACAAAACAAAGGAGACATATTGAGGGATGTTACTCAAGATATCAACAGAGGAGTGAGACAATGAAAATAAGAGAAAGACAGATCTTTCAGTTTCACTCATTCAGCTAGTGAGATTTCACTATTTCTGGTTAGTCTGAGTTTCAAACCCAGAAGGGTCTGAATTAACCAATCGTCATCAGGGGTCTTGGTTACCCCTTCTTCAGAGGCCTTGGTTGCCCCAGCTTCTTCTTTCTTTGGCTTGTTGCAGGCTGCTTCTTTGTCTGGGCTGTATCTTTTACACCTGGAGTAGTGGATCCAAGAGTCGACCTCAGCAACTTTAATAGCTGTTGGAGTAGTCAGCAAAACCAGGAAGGGACCTTTCCAGAGAGGCTGCAGTGGCTTTTTTTGATAGGTCTGGACTAAAATGAAGTCACCTGACTGGAAGGGATGTGCAGTCATGTCCAATGGCAAAGACTGAGAGAGAGAGACATGTCTGTGGAGAGAATGTCTGCAGTTGCAAAAGATAAGCAGTTAGTTATACATCACCTACTACAAGGTCAGGCAGGTGTAAGGTGTTGGCACTATACAAAGGAGGTGGCCTACCAAACAATAGTTCATATGGTGAGAGCTTGAGGGTCCCCCTATGGTTTGTGTGAGTACCAAACAGTGCTGGGGCAAAGCATCTACCCATTTAAGGCTTACTTGAGAACAAATGTTTGCAATAGTCTGTTTTAGGGTCTGGTTCTTTCTTTCCACTTGGCCTGAGCTTTTCTGGATGCCAAGGGGTATGGAGATGCCAAGGAAAGCCTAAGGCTAATGTCAGTTGCTGAATAATATTACTTGTGAAATGTGTTCCTCTGTTAGATTCAATTACTCTGGGAGGCCAAACCTGGGTATGAGTTCTTTTAGCATTCACTTGGCAACTTCTTGGACTTTCACAGTTCTTGTAGGAAAGGCCTCGACCCATCCAGTAAGTTGGTCCACTATCACAAGTAAATGTTTGAAACCCCTACAGGGAGGTATGTCAGAAAAGTCAATTTGTAAACATTCAAAAGTTTCAAATGCCCATGGGCATCCGCCTGGTGGGCCTTTAGGTTCCCCCCTTGGATTGAATTGAGCATGTCTCACAATTCAATACAACCCATTTTGCAGCTTGATGGGGGGGGGGCAAAGTTGTGTGGTACCTCAGTGTGTTTGGTTATGCAGAAAGGATAGCATAAGAGAGAGGTGTGGTTGAGGTAGAGCAGGGCATCCATCTGGAGTGGACCAGATACCAAAAGAGTCACAGGTAAGACCAAGAACAGTCCAGAGGTGAACAGTTTGTTCAGGAAGAGAAGTGTAAAGAGAAGACAATGTAGTGTAAATGGCAGAGAAGCTGCATGCTAAGCAATTTGATCAGCATAACTATTACAAAGTGTAATGGGTTCCTGCGAGTGGGTGTGTGCTTTGCAATGCATGACAGAGATGGAAGTGGGTAAATGGATTGAGTCAAGGAATGCAGAAGCTTGTGGTGCATTGGCAATTTGGGTACCAGCAGAAGTTAGAAAACCCCTTAATTTCCATAATTGACCAGTGGCGTGTACAATCCCTAAAGCATATTTACTATCAGTGTAAATGTTTACTGACCTGTCCTTTGAGAGCTGACAAGCAAGTGTGAGTGCATGTAGCTCAGCCGCTTGGGCACTGTAGTGAGATGGGAGGGGCTCGGCCTCTATAACAGAATCTGTCATGACTGCACCAGAAACATTCACCATCCTCAAACTTCCATCACAGAACAGTGTCCAATCCAGGTTAGGTAGAGGCACATCAGAGAGGCCATCCCTTAGTTTGGAGGAAAAGAGAGATACAGATAAAGTCATAGTGTGGGGTACCATCATCAGGCAGAGGTAACAAAGTTGCTGGGTTGAGAGAGGTACAGTAGATGATAGTGATATTAGAAGCAATGTCTCATACCTAGTGAGACGTTGGTTTTAAAAAAAATGTTGTGTATTTGTCTGACTGAGTAAGAGGTGTACTGCGTGTGGCACATAAATGTGTAAAGAATGTCCCTGTACAAGCTCCTTTCCTCTATTTTGGCATTTGAAATAGCTGATTTAGTCTGTGGTATACCCACCTATAGTAAAAGTTTTATACTGGAGTCTCATCTATCAATCAGCCTAAGTAAACAAGCCAGTAATAAGAAACCACACTCACAGGGGTGCAGGATAGTTAAAGGGACAGTTTACCCAAATTAAGAATAATTTTTAATTGAAACTGCTTGACATAGTTAAATATACTAGTGCTGAGCATACAATAAACTTCATTTTCTTTCTCTGTAAATATTTTTTGAAATCTCAGATTTTATATCAGTTTGCCTATACCCCTTTAAATATTTTTTTTTTCCTGCCTTCTGTGCATAGCACTTGCTCCACCCCCTGACTCTGTGTTGAGCAGTGAGCAGTTTTTTTTTTAGAGCTTGAATACATTCAGGTCAGTGATATCTCTCCGTTTGCAACTTATTTGAAGAGAAAAAGAAAACGTTTGCAACATGCAATTCCACTCCTGTATTAGAACAGACTTTTACACAGACCTGTATGTATTCAACTCAGAAGTCAAATCCACATCGGCATGAAGCCTCAATCAGCTGGAAAGCAAATGTAACTCTTTTTTTTCACTGCTAGTCTCACGGATTTTATATTATCTATATATACAAGGAAAGGTCTGCACAAGGTGATTATGTACGCAAACTATTGTAAAACAAACTAAAGTAAAAATATAGAAAATCATCCAGGTCTTATGCAATTATTATGCTCCCAGAGACAGGACCAGTAAACACAGCAGATTTGCATAATCAACAAATGCAAGATAACAAGACAATACAATAGCATTTAGTCTGAATTTCAAATGGGTAGTAGATTCTTTTCTAACACATTTCTAAGTTATGTATATTTCCACTCCCCCTGTACTATGTGATAGCAATCAGCCAATCACAAATGCATATACGTATAGTCTGAGTTCTTGCACATGCTCAGTAGGAGCTGGTGACTCAAAAAAAAGTGTAAATATAAAAGACTGTGCACATTATTTCTAATGGAAGTAAATTGGAAAGTTGTTTAAAATTACATGCTGTATCTGAATCATGAAAATTTTATAAAATCTGAGTGTCCCTTTAAATGTAAAGTGTGGGGAGTGATATTTAAATTTATATTGTTAGCTGCCGATTATTTTTTATACTATGCAGCTTGTATAACAAGTCATTGAAAATACATTAATATAAAAACAATTTTACAGTGTACTGTCCCCATAAGGGCTGATCATTTATCATGTATATTACATATTCAACCTTATTGTCTTATTTACCATCAAAACTCCACCTCCCAACTGCATCACAACCTGCATATACTTAAATATTTATTGCAAAAGAAACAGACCCAAATACATACATCTAATGACACACAGTCCATAATACAGCAAAGAAGCAGAACTCCAATGGCAAACAAGACAAGTTTTTTTACCTTATTATCTTTTCCACAAACATACTTAACCCATTAATCATATACAAGAAAAACTCTCATATTTACTAGAGCGTGACAAAAATCACACACACCATCGCACTTTCATTAGTTACTTCACTTGCATATATTTTATATGCCTCAAACAGATGGAAACACATTAAATCTCTTATCAGCCCATACATAAAACAAATATCACTTAAAACTAAAAAAAATGCTATTATTGGCGCACAAAATTAAGATCATACATATGACTTTAAAACCAAGTTACAGCAATTACAAGCAAATCATTACGTCATCAAATTTCTTAGCTAAGAATCCCTGATACACACACACAGCTCCAGCCTGCATCAAACATCAAGGCCAGCTTTCTTTTGCAGCGATTGTACACAAAAATTCTTATCAACTCGCATACCTCAAATATTTCCCTCCCAGCATTTATTCTAAAGCAATGTTAACATACATGAAACTTTGAGTAATACAGAAAACACATTTTCATTTGGGTTTTGACGTCCACAACCCTACTATTCTCAAACAGATAATAGTAGTCCATCTGGTCAGGGCATATATCAACCAGAAGATTGCGGAGGGCAATTAATTTAGGGAGCTCAAAGGACCCAAATCTCGGCCACCTTAATTCAGGATCAAGGCTGAGAGTATAGGAAACTCAGAGCTCTGTGCACAAAGTATAAATTCTATTTTTTTTAATAACCAAGCAGTACTGAGTTTTCCCTAATTTGCATATACTTTAACAAGGGGAGAGTCTTTGTCTACTTTAGACAGCCGGGATCCCATTATTATATCCCTGTTCCTTAAAGTGAATGTAAATTTTGATGACAAAGTGCCCAGTCTACAAAAATTAGACCAAAAACAGGGGCACTTTAACTCCTCAAAATCCACACCTCACTTTAATCCCTAATCAAGTCCCTGCAGTTACCGGACGGACACTTCCTCAACGTCCCTGCAGTTACCGGACGGACACTACCTCAACGTCCCTGCTTAGCGGGAGAGATTAGCACTATAGTCTCAAGTCACAATATGTCTTGGATCACTATTTCTGCCTCTGTAAAATCCCTACCACCTGAAACTTTATTTTATAGTGGGCGGGCACCCTAATGGTGTTTAACTGCCAGACAGATGTCCCACTGAATTTATTAGTGATCCAGTATATAAAAAAAAAACAGGGTAAAAGACCCACAACATATATTACACGTACATGATCACAAAAGACATGAAGACACTCACAGACTGGTCCAAGGGGTAGATTGTGTCCGTTGTTTGTGGTCTGTTCCTCGGGACGTACTCCCTTATCGCCCCCCGGGACTCCCTGGCCAACAAGACAAAACCTCCCACAGGTAAGCTATAGACCTGAATCAGATGGGTGCGCGCAGATGTTGGTTCCCAGCCAGGGAGGCACGGAAAGGTCGACCTGAAGCATGTCCCACCAGAGTCGCCAAGTTACTGTCGTGAGTGAGCTCGTCTCAGGTGCAGTAATAAAGAGGTCCAGACCAGATATTTATCAAACAAGGGCTCACCTCAGGAGAGGTAATCTTTATTACACTGTTGCAACAGTGTCCCAGAACATAAAACAGCAACGCAAGACTCACACATTTTCATATACATGCATTTTTATACTATTACAGTAACTTACAAAGCAGAGAGCTAATTGGCTGATAATGATTGGCCAATAAATCTCACATGATTAGTGGTTACTAGGAAAGGGGAAAAAAAACAGGTCCTCTATGTTAAAATTTGGGAGATATGTTTTCTTGGAATGTGACCAGAGGCTAGCTGGCTAATTGGATTGAGAAGTTGATACTGTACAGAGAAGCCTTGGATTTTACCTTGAGTTTCAGATATTTAGAAAACTTTGTATGGGAGAAGCCATAACTTTAATATGTACTGATATATACTTTTTATGCTAAAAGTAAGTTGTTAAAGATACATCACTTATTAGGTCAGGAGTGAATTGCTGGAAAATACAGAAGTAATATATCTGCAGTTTCAGAGAAGAGTTCAGTAAAAGAAAAGGAAAAGTTTGGTTAAACATATAAAATAATGAAAATAGAATAAGCAGCTCATAACATAGGTAACATTTGTATGTGCAGCTATATAGGTAACATTTGTATGTGCAGCTACATAGATAACATTTGTATGTGCAGCTATATAGGTAACATTTGTATGTGCAGCTATATAGGTAACATTTGTATGTGCAGCTATATAGGTAACATTTGTATGTGCAGCTACATAGATAACATTTGTATGTGCAGCTACATAGATGACATTTGTATGTGCAGCTACATAGATAACATTTGTATGTGCAGCTACATAGATGACATTTGTATGTGCAGCTACATAGATGACATTTGTATGTGCAGCTACATAGATGACATTTGTATGTGCAGCTATATAGGTAACATTTGTATGTGCAGCTATATAGGTAACATTTGTATGTACATCTATATAGGTAACATTTGTATGTGCAGCTACATAGATAACATTTGTATGTGCAGCTACATAGATGACATTTGTATGTGCAGCTATATAGGTAACATTTGTATGTGCAGCTATATAGGTAACATTTGTATGTGCAGCTATATAGGTAACATTTGTATGTGCAGCTATATAGGTGACATTTGTATGTGCAGCTATATAGGTAACATTTGTATGTGCAGCTATATAGGTAACATTTGTATGTGCAGCTACATAGATTACATTTGTATGTGCAGCTACATAGATGACATTTGTATGTGCAGCTATATAGGTAACATTTGTATGTGCAGCTATATAGGTAACATTTGTATGTGCAGCTATATAGGTAACATTTGTATGTGCAGCTACATAGATGACATTTGTATGTGCAGCTATATAGGTAACATTTGTATGTGCAGCTATATAGGTAACATTTGTATGTGCAGCTATATAGGTAACATTTGTATGTGCAGCTACATAGATGACATTTGTATGTGCAGCTACATAGATGACATTTGTATGTGCAGCTACATAGATTACATTTGTATGTGCAGCTATATAGGTGACTTTTGTTTGTGCAGCTACATAAGTGGCATTTGTACATACTCCATAGCACCCTGGTCCAGGGAACCATTAAATAGATATAGATTACTTGTTTAAAAATAAAAATGTAATTTTATTCAGTTGTCACAAAACTAATGTCATTCTGCTTAAGATATATGTGGCATATATTTTCTCAGCTAGATTTATCCAATTGCATTTCTTAAACTCATGTGAAACTGAAACAAATAATTGTAATATAAGGGAATCACTTGATAGAGTATTAATGTCATGTCTAGACAATAGGATTTCCTCTAGAGATCTGGAGTATTTGAGTCACTTTACTGTGCTGTGTGTCATCTGATCAATGCATTTTTTGCCTTCAGCTGAAAACATGGAACTCATAAACTCAGAAATGAATTAGTTAAAATGTTTAACTTCTAAAAAATAGAGAGGCCAACAGCAGTATTTAATCAGTGTTTGTGTAAGATATATTTAATGTAACTGGTCGGAAAGCATTATTATTTGTAATGTAGCATCACCATCTTGTGGAGATATGAGGGATGTACTTTTTCAACAATGTTTTTACTTACAATGCCATTGTACAGATAGGGATTACAAGTGGCGCAGTATATTGCGTTTTCACGATTGTTAAAACTCTGCTAGAGTTAAACTTTTTGCTAGGGTTGCGCTCATATTACAAGTTAGAAAAAAAAAAAAGTATTTTGTGCAAGTGGTAACCTGACTAGCGCAAAAATCTGAACATCGAATATCGCGTGCTTGTTCACATATATTCCCCCATAGAAGTCAATGGAGAAAAAAACCTAACAACCGACTATCGCACAAAAACAATAACATTTTTGCAATTGCGCTAACCCAGTATATATTTCATATTTCAATGTTCTTAATATAAAGTAATATGTTCTTTGTATTCAGAATTCAATATTTCTACATAAAGATATATTTATAACTATATATATAGGTAGAGATATATACAGATATTTATAGGTAGAGATATATACAGATATTTATAGGTAGAGATATATACAGATATTTATAGGTAGAGATATATACAGATATTTATAGGTAGAGATATATACAGATATTTATAGGTAGAGATATATACAGATATTTATAGGTAGAGATATATACAGATATTTATAGGTAGAGATATATACAGATATTTATAGGTAGAGATATATACAGATATTTATAGGTAGAGATATATACAGATATTTATAGGTAGAGATATATACAGATATTTATAGGTAGAGATATATACAGATATTTATAGGAATATATTTTTAAAAATACTACATATTCTGCTATGTGCAGAACAGGGGAATGTTAAATATTTACAGCAAATACACAGTTAAACATATATATATATATATATATATATATATATATATATATATATATATATTAGTACAAGTGTTTGTAGAGCGCTTAATAGGAAAATATCTAAAACTATATCTAAAATCTCTTGTTTTAAGAGTATGTGAATATATGATACACAGGACTGTGCAAATAATAATTCTATGTCACAGTTAATTGACACACTGCAATATATAAAACATATACATAGGTGGCGCTATAAATGTACCAATAAAAAATATGGGTATATAAATAAACAAATAAAAAGTTAAAAAAGTTTAAAAAATCCTCTATAATGTAAAGAAATTCCTTAAAGTATGTAGACGTTCCTTAAATATCTTCACAGTCTTATTTAAAATCCAGGAGAAAACCAGAATGTGTTGTTTAATAGCTGTAATAAGGTTGATAATAATAACACAGTTTCTCAAATATATCCAGAGTAAGAGGGAAAAGGATGGCCGACCCCGTCGGGGTTCCTATTTACTTTCCTTACCCCCAATCTTATGAGGTAAGTGCCGCACAGTTAGAAGGATGATCCCCCGACTCGCCTCCAAAATCCCCTCTTCTCTGCTGCTTGGAGTTGGTAGCGTAATCTCCGGAGTGCACGGATATGAAGTACATGCAGTAAAAAGAAAAATCAAAAGATAGTGCAACATTGTACTTTTATTTGTGTAACAAAAACAAAACACTCTAAAAATTGGCTGCTTACAGTAATCCACCTCAATCTAATATGAGGTAATGTGAAAGCATTGGTTAGAAACCAAGTTTAAATCGTTTGGTTAGTCCTTTATACGAAAATCGATGCACTGTCATCAAGGTATAAGAATAGCCGTTCTGTAAATAATCCTTACGCGTTTTGAAGGTATATGACTGGTCCCTTCTTCATCAGAGGAGTCAATTACAGAACGTGACAAACTACGGCTTTTGAATACGAGGCAGTGGCACGCCCCCTTGAAACTGGATTTCTAATTGGTTTACATTGCAGTCACATGATTAAGTGACGTATAATGTATACAAACACCATGTGTTGTTAGCAAAGAGTTCTCGTAAGTGAATTTGGTTCGTTCACATTGCGATCACATGATTGACTGACGTTAAATGCTGAATTGAATGTAAACAACCTGTGTTGACAATAGTTGTTCTTAAAGAAATATTTTGACATTTTAACATACTTATTTGAAATACATATATTAAAACATATGTAAAAAAAACTGAAAAAAACATATATACCATTAAAAAACTTTGGAAAAACATACACTATGAAATGCAATAAAATACAATGAAATCGCACAATAATTTACCCCTACGAAAGTTCATTAACCTCTTCAAAGCATATAACCAATTCATTAAAAACACATAATAATACAGTTCATTTATATAAATGTCTTAAATGCTGTATAATTCATTTATATTTCATCCGTATTAGAACCTTTAGTTCAAAATAAACTTAAAAATAATGATAAAAGAGAAATCACTTCAGTGCTTGTGATACCTTTCATTGTGTGCACTTATCTATGCTATCTATTGTTTCTTGTGCCACAACTGTTGTGTAATCATTTTATTCTCATGCTATACCTATTTCGGGGTTAGTATTGATATTGAAAAATATCTTCTGAATTTCTTTATTATTACAATATATTATCTGAGATCATTGGTGAGGGAATAAAAAGAAAATTCTTTTATATATATAAAGTTAATAGAATGATAATGATTTGATGAATATCCTTAAAATGATTAAAAAACTTCTTGAAAAGTGCTGCTGCAATTACAAGTTCTTTCTCAATTTAAAACAAAGGTGTATATATAACAATATATATTATCCTCTTACTAATGGACTCTGGTGTGCAATATTTGTATCTATATCAAATGAGGTGTTACAACATATATATATATATGTCCTAGATGGAGATTCATTTTTAATATTTAATTTATAACCATTGTATATGAAGTTTCTCAATTACTATAGGAGGAAGAGAGGATGCCATATTAAATTATGCTTTATGAAGTTATTCTGAATCATCCTAAATTAAACTAAAAA
>NC_069508.1:215862184-215957184 GCF_027579735.1 Bombina bombina
TTAATGTTAAAGTAAATATATTAAAACAAAATCAAAATTCAATTATATTTATTCCATTTTTTGCTAAATCTGTAGGGTCAGATTCAATGTATTTCATTCTAGACCTTTTTTAAGAACATATATATTTTCACTAATTTTGTTAAATCGTCCTGATTATTCAGACATAGAATTTTGCAAGCAATCTAGTAAGACACATGATGGCTTTGTAAAAACCATAATTAAAAAACGTTGTTATATTTATTTCCATAGCCGTGAGGTCCAGATCTTTATTATTATTAATAATATTCATTGGCTACAATTGCATACTATTCACCATCTCATTTCTAGTTGGATTCGGTTGCTTTTATATTCCCATCACCTCTCACATTACTTACATTCTATAGCTTCAAACAACACCACATGTCAGTTTTTAACAAACATCTCTCATTCAAATATGCTTTATATGTTCATCCAATCGTATATATACCTATAACTGTTAGGAGCAGCTGCAGTTATTGTTTTATATTTAGCACCATTCATCTCATTATAACCTGTGATAGATACCTTTTATAATTTAGAAACACCCTAGCAACATTTTAACACATTTTGTTAACTACGGTCAGCTCACAGGTTAAGATTTCTCAATCAGTGTTGATAAGATCCACAGGGATTTCTTTGTTACGATTGGTCTACTTTTGAAACTATGACAACTTCCTGTTTTAAACTCACCTGTATTTAAGGTTTCAATGTGTTTAAATTGTATCCATTGTTTTTATGCCTGAGGAAAAGACCAGACATTGGTCTAGAAACGCGTAGAAATTCTTATATGGATTAAAGATTTTAATTCTATCATATGGAAGTTCTCTTACATTTTTATTGATCTAACCTGAAAAGGGTTTTGATTTTAAAAATCCACTGCAGTCTGCAATACATGGTCTATACAGACGTTTAGTTTACTGCAATCAAGCATCACTGAGATCCACTTGTCTGCTGTTCAGCTGAGGCCACCCAGTGTGCTAACCACTGAGAGTGTTAGTCTGCCTGATAGCACCGGTCACAGAACGGTGCAAAGCCATTTGGTAAGCCTTTTTGAATATTCTGCCATGTGATTTTACAACAGTATCACGCTATGTGGCGCCCTCTTTTTCACTTATAATCGTCTGAAGTATGCTAGAGAGCATTTGGATGATCCAGAAGCTGATTGGGAGAATGTCATATGGTCAGGTGAAACCAAAGTAGAACTGTTTGGTAGAAACACAACTCGTCGTGTTTGGAGGAGAGAGGATGCTGAGTTGCAACCAAAGAACACCATACCTACTGTGAAGCATGGGGGTGGCAACAGCATGCTTTGGGGCTGTTTCTCTGCAAAAGGGAACAGGATGACTGATCCGTGTACATGAAAGAATGAATGGGGCCATGTATTGTGAGATTTTGAGTGCCAGCCTCCTTCCATCAGCAAGGGCATTGAAGATGAAACGTGGCTGGGTCTTTCAGAATGACAATGATCCCAAACACACTGTCCGGGCAACGAAGGAGTGGCTTTGTAAGAAGCATTTCAAGGTCCTGGAGTGGCCTAGCCAGTCTCCAGATCTCAACCCCATAGAAAACCTTTGGAGGGAGTTGAAAGTCTGTGTTGCCCAGTGACAGCCCCAAAACATCACTGCTCTAGAGGAGATCTGCATGCAGAAATGGGCCAACATACCAGCAACAGTGTGTGACAACCTTGTGAAGACTTACAGAAAACGTTTGACCTCTGTCATTGCCAACAAAGGATATATAACAAAGTATTGAGATGAACTTTTGATATTGGCCAAATACTTATTTTCCACCATAATATGCAAATAAATTATTTCCAAATCAGACAATGTGATTATCTGGATTTGTTTCCACGTTTTGTCTCTCATAGTTGAGGTATACCTATGATGAAAATTACAGGCCTCTCTCATCTTCTTAAGTGGGAGAACTTGCACAATTGGTGGCTGACTAAATACTTTTTTGCCCCACTGTATATATGTATATATATATATATTATTCTTTCTTATTTATTATTATTTATGTTATTTATTTTTAAATTTGTTTATTTTTTTTTCTTGTAGTGTAGTGGTCCCCACACCTCCCCCGATAGTTAGATAGGGCCCCTCACCCCACATTTTTTCTGTAGTGTAGCTCCCCATCCCTCTCCCTTCATTTTATTTTCTGCAGTGTAGGGTCATCAGAATCCCTCCCCCCTCCACTACTTGACCACCCACCCACTTCCCGGTTTCCCTCCCACACCTCCCGCGGGCGCCAGTAGATGATTGTTACAGAGGATTGTTACGGTTACCCTTAGTCTCGCTGAGAGATGGACCGCTTAGTAGCCTGGATCCCTATTGCTAAAGAGGGGAGAAGCTGCTTTCCATAGTATTCTATATGAGTCTCGCAAATATAGAATAATCTCCCTTAGCTGCAGTACAGCTAGGATACCCTTCTGCCCACAAAAACGAGTCAACGCTGTGATTGAGGGTCAAACAAGAACTCAGGACTGGGATGCCCAGCCTGCTTTTTATTAAGGTTACATGCACACAGGGCACTCCCAGGGGGAGAGGGGGGGAAGCACAAAATCCCCCATCACACATTTAGATAGAGAGCACTGTCCTTTGACAGGCCACAATAGGATTACAGTACTTAAGATAACAAGTTTACAAGTTCATCTTATCAATTAGCAGTCTGGCTCCAGAGGTGATTAGACAATAGTTTCTAAAAGCTGAAAAAAAAGAGTTAACTCTTTATGAAATGATACTTGTTACGGTTTTCTTGGAGCCCTTCTTAGGCGCTGGCTTGCTGGTTCAGGCATTGCTGCTGGGAAATAAGCTCTTCACAACAAAATAACTAATGCTTCTGTAACAGTGCTCCCTTTCTGTGGAACACTCTGGCAGACACGGTCTGACCCCTTTTCGGGGCAGACTAAGGCTGTCCAGACCGCTGGTTATGCGGGGCTGAGGTCGGTTTGTCTGGACAACCCGTCGGCGTTGCCATTCTGTTTCCCAGGTCTGTAAGTAATGGTGAAATTGAAGGGTTGCAACGATAAGCTCCAACGTAATAGCCTGCCGTTATCTCCAGAGACCCGGTTCAGCCACACCAACGGGTTATGGTCGGTGACCAGAGTGAACTCCTGACCATATAAATAGGGAGTCAATTTCTTTAATGCCCACACCAAAGCCAAACACTCCTTTTCGACCGCTGCATAGCTGACTTCGCGGGGCAGGAGCTTCCGGCTGATGTAGGCAACTGGATGCTCCCCTCCATCTTCGCCTACTTGGCTGAGGACGGCTCCCAGCCCGAACATGGAAGCATCTGTATGGACGATAAAACGTTTGTTAAGGGCTGGGGCCGCCAGGACAGGAGCGTTAATTAGAGCATTTTTGAGAGCCTGGAAAGCCGTTTCACAGTGGGGAGACCACAGGACCTGTCGAGGTAAGTTCTTCTTGGTCAAGTCAGTCAGGGGTTTGGCAAGTGTGCTGTAGTCTGGTACGAACCGTCTATAGTACCCTGCCGTGCCCAGGAAGGCTAGGACCTGAGTCTTAGTGATGGGGGTGGGCCAATTGGCGACAGCTTCTATTTTGGCCGGCTCTGGTCGCTGTTTTCCACACCCCACCCGGTGACCCAGGTACTGTACCTCGGCCATCCCAAAGTGGCATTTCTCTGGCTTCAGAGTCAGGCCAGCAGCCCGGATCTGATCCAGAACCATTCCCACATGAGCTAAGTGGTCCTCCCAGGACTCACTGTGGATCGCTATGTCGTCCAGGTAGGCGCAAGCAAAACTCTGGAAGCCATCCAGGAGCCTATCCACCAAGCGCTGGAATGTAGCTGGGGCATTCTTCATCCCAAACGGCATTACCCTAAACTGATATAAGCCGAATGGGGTGACGAATGCCGACTTGGGGATAGCCTCCGGGGCCAGGGGAATCTGCCAGTAACCTTTGCAGAGGTCAATAGTGGTCAGGTAATTTCCCCTGGCTATACGATCGAGTAGCTCGTCTACCCGGGGCATAGGGTAAGCGTCCGTCACGGTATTTTCATTGAGCCTCCGATAGTCTACGCAGAACCGGGTGGTCCCATCTTTCTTGGGCACCAAGACAACTGGGGAGGCCCAGGGACTATCGGAGGGCTCAATTACCCTGAGCTGGAGCATCTCATCGATCTCCTTCTTCATTCCTGTCCTAACTGCTTCGGGGATTCGGTACGGAGCCTGGCGCAAGGGAGCTTGTCCCGGAGTATCTACCTGGTGGGTGGTTAAAGTAGTGTACCCTGGCTTCGGGGAGAAGGTGAGGTGTTTGGACTGGAGGAGTTGGTTGAGCTGCTCCCTTTCAGTGGGGCTAAGTCGGTCCCCTATCTGAACCTGTGCCACTATACCTGTGGGGAGGCTCTTTTCTAATAGGTCTGGAATGGGTAAACTGTCGGGGTCTTCCTGAGGGGAACAACATACGGCCGTCACGTTCTCTGGTCGCTTAAAATATTCCTTGAGCATGTTTACATGGAATGTCTTTCTAAGATTGTTGTCGTGGCAGCTAGCTATCACATAAGTGGTGTCTCCCCTTTTCTCTACGATCTGGTAGGGACCCTGCCAGGACGCCTGCAATTTGTCTGTCTTCACCGGCTTAAGTACTAACACCTTTTGTCCTATGGTGAAGATTCTCTTTCGGGCCCCCCGATCGTACCATACTTTCTGTCTTCTCTGGGCCAACTGGAGATTAGCCCGCACGGATTTGGCTAATTGCTCCATTCGGTCCCTGAGTTCCAGCACGTATGGCACAATGGGGACACCGTCAGCCTCCATCTCTCCCTCCCAGTGCTCCCGGATCAGGTTTAGGGGTCCCCGTACCTTTCTTCCGTAGAGCAACTCGAAGGGAGAGAACCCTGTCGTTTCCTGGGGCACCTCCCGATAAGCAAATAGGAGGTGCGGCAGGAAGCGTTCCCAGTCTCGGTATTCCTGAGTGAACGTCTTGAGCATTTGCTTGAGGGTCCCATTGAACCTCTCACACAGCCCGTTCGTCTGGGGGTGGTATGGGGAGCTCAGGAGGGACTTAATTTTGCAAACCTGCCAGAGTTGTTGGGTCAATTCAGCCGTAAATTGGGTGCCTCGGTCGGATAGGATTTCTTTTGGAAATCCTACCCGGGAGAACACCTCTACTAGTGCATTCGCTACCGTATCCGCTTGTATGTTGGATAGGGCGACAGCCTCTGGGTACCTGGTAGCGTAGTCCACTACGGTAAGAATGTATCGCTTACCGGAGGGACTAGGGGTAGCCAGTGGTCCCACTAGGTCAATAGCAACCCGGCTGAAGGGTTCCTCTACAATGGGCATATTTACTAGCTGGGCTTTAGGGTGATCGCCTCGCCTTCCTACTCGTTGACACACATCGCAGGTGTTACAGTAAGTTCTAACGTCAGCGTGCACCCCTGGCCAAAAGAACGTGTGAGTAATGCGGTGTAGGGTACGGGTAACGGCTAGGTGGCCTGCTAAGGGGATGTCGTGGCCTATTTTGAGGATTTCTTGACGGTATTTGTGGGGCACTACCAGCTGTCGCCTACGCTGTCCCCTTTTCTCTGTCCAGCGGTATAGTTTCCCTTTTTCCCATAAGAATGTTTCGTTATCTGCCCCGCCCCCTCCGGTCTCTGCTCGTTCCCGGTACTTTTGTAAGGTCGGGTCAGTCTTAGACTCTGCCTCGAAAGCATCTGGGGTGTCCCAGGGTATGGGGCCTAACCTGTCAGGCAAGGTCGGGGTAGGTCTTACCTGTGTCTCCCGCACTGGTGAGAGCTCTCGCTCCGTCCGGGCTTGGGCCCGTGTAGTCACTGGGTCCGCCTCGTTGTTGCATACTGGAGCATAGGCAGAAGTCATGAGTCCCAAATCGTTGCCCAGTAGTACTTTGGCAGGTAAATTATCCATTAGGCCCACGTTCACAGCCCCCTTTCCCGCTCCCCAATCAAGATGTACTTTAGCTGTTGGAATTTTGTACACATCCCCCCCCGCCACTCTAACGGCCACAGTCTGTCCGGATCGCTTGTGCTCTGGCACCAAATGACTCTGTACCAGCGTGATAGTAGCCCCTGTGTCTCGCAATCCCTCGGTAGATCGCCCCTCGAGCCATACCCTCTGCCGATGGTGCTGGCGGTTATCTGAGGCAGCATATACAGGGTCTGCCTCGTGAAGCGGCCCCACATATCCCTCCATAGGGGCCTCTTGGTTAACACAGAGGGCCCGGGCCGGACGATAGGACCCAGAGGGGTAATTGTAATTCCTGGGTGTCTGGTGCGTATTAAGGGGGCAGCTAGCCATGAAATGCCCTGGTTGCTTGCATCGGTGGCAAGTCGGTCTGGGACGCTCAGAGCTGTTATTGGGTGGTCCTGAGTGTCGGACGGGCCCTGTGGGCACCGGGGCTCGGAATTCAGCACGAGGGGGTGCACGGTAAACCTCTCTGGGTTCGACCCGTGCTGGAGCTCGGTAGTTCATGGGTTCGTGAAGACGGGAGTCATAATGTTCATCGGCCAATTTGGCTGCTTCTTCTAAGGTAGTAGGCCGCCTGTCTCGCAGCCATTCCTTCCCTTGCTGTTCCATGCCATTATAAAAATGTTCTAAGAGAAACAATTGTAAAATTTCCTCCCCAGTCACCGCTTTAGATCCGCTCAGCCAGTGATTTGCCGCTCTCCGCATTCGGTGCGCCCATTCCATATGGGTATCGTTAGGCTTCTTTTCCGTGCCCCGAAACTGTCGGCGATACGTGTCCGGAGTTACAGCGTACCGTCGCAACAGTGTCTCCTTAACTAGCTCATACTGTGTCACTTCCTCAGCACCCAGAGTACGAAAGGCTTCCAGGGCTCGCCCGGATAGTTTCCCAGACAATATCGTGGGCCACTCTCTGTTGGGAATCTGGTGCAGGGCACATTGCCTTTCGAAGTCCGCCAAATATTCATCAATCCCTGTCTCGCTCTCTAGGAAGGGTCGAAATGCCGCATAGGGTATCTTGGGCCTCCCAGCATTTTCGACAGGGATGATTACCTGCGGGGCTTCAGCATTGCGGTGTGCGTTCGCTAGGTTGAGTTCGTGGGCTCGAGTCTCTCGTATATCCTCGTCCGCCTCCGCCATCAACTGCTGTACCAATTCCATGGAGGGGTTCGGCCCGTATAATGAGAGCCTTTCCCGAACAATCCTGGTTTTTTCGTCACTAATCGTGGTCGGTGTTTCCGCCATTGTGAAGCTCTGATCCAGTTCGGTCAATTCTGCGATCAGCTCTCTCCTCGGCCGGTTGCTGGCGTACCCCCCTCTGCTTTCAAGTAAATCCTTTAGGGTTGTACGCTTCAATTTTTCGTAAGCGCTCTCCATCCGTTCTGTACCTCTCCTAGGAAATCCAGGAAAATCCCGCCGCTGCCGCCAAATGTTACGGTTACCCTTAGTCTCGCTGAGAGATGGACCGCTTAGTAGCCTGGATCCCTATTGCTAAAGAGGGGAGAAGCTGCTTTCCATAGTATTCTATATGAGTCTCGCAAATATAGAATAATCTCCCTTAGCTGCAGTACAGCTAGGATACCCTTCTGCCCACAAAAACGAGTCAACGCTGTGATTGAGGGTCAAACAAGAACTCAGGACTGGGATGCCCAGCCTGCTTTTTATTAAGGTTACATGCACACAGGGCACTCCCAGGGGGAGAGGGGGGGAAGCACAAAATCCCCCATCACACATTTAGATAGAGAGCACTGTCCTTTGACAGGCCACAATAGGATTACAGTACTTAAGATAACAAGTTTACAAGTTCATCTTATCAATTAGCAGTCTGGCTCCAGAGGTGATTAGACAATAGTTTCTAAAAGCTGAAAAAAAAGAGTTAACTCTTTATGAAATGATACTTGTTACGGTTTTCTTGGAGCCCTTCTTAGGCGCTGGCTTGCTGGTTCAGGCATTGCTGCTGGGAAATAAGCTCTTCACAACAAAATAACTAATGCTTCTGTAACAAGGATGACACAGGGTCACCGTCTACAACGATCTGGCATCTGCCATCATAGGGAACTGAAGCACCATTCACGCTCTGGTTCCATTTGCGGGCAGATGCCATGAGCTCAGGAACTTGGGTTAAGGGGTTAAAGTGTTTTCAGTTGTGACATTTGATTAGTGAGTACTTTTGATTGACAGCTCTGTGTTACACACTGATTATTTCCATGATTGGATAATTGTACAAATGATTGATCTCTATGATTAAATTTTTTGTTATATTTATTATTTGGGCTCACCTTCCATTTAGCAGTTACCCAATTTATGGATCATAGGTGCGCCGGCTGGGTGAATGCAGAACTCGGGCATGTGACACTCCTTTAATATTTTAGTTGTTTATAGGTGTTAATATTGCAGTTGTTTTGTTATGTATTTTGTTACTTGCAACATAATTGTGGTAATTTCCATCTAGGGGCCTATTTAACAAAAGGTCTGTCGGACCTGATCCAACAGTGCGGATCAAGTCCGACAGACCTTACTGAATGCGGAGAGCAATATGCTCTCCGTATTCAGCATTGCACCAGCAGCTCTTGTGAGCTCAGAGCAGGCAGACAGGTTATGGAGCAGCGGTCTTTAGACCGCTGCTTCATAACTGGTGTTTCTGGCGAGTCTGAAGGATCGCCAGAAACACGGGCCCTCAAGCTCCATCCGGAGTTTGATAAATGGGCCCCCTAGTGTTTAATTGAACACAGTTTACAGCCCTTTTGCTTGGTATTTTATTCAGAAATATTAAGCGCTAGATTAGAAGTGGAATTGCAGTCGCTAGAGCAGATGCGATATCTTGTGCACAGCCTCGTATTGCAAGCGGATGGTTAAAGCTTTAACTGTTTTAGGACACCCGGTACCTTTAATGGGTAGCACAAGAAGTGCTATGCTTATTGCTTTTGTTTTACAAGTGGGGATTTAAAGGGACAGTAAAGTTTCATGAGTCAGATATAGAATACAATTTTAAAAAACTTCCTAACGTATTTCTATTATCTAATTTGCTTTGTTCTCTTGTTATGCATTGTTAAAGAGCATACCTAGGTAGGCTCAGGAGCCATAATGCACTACTGGGAGCTAGGTGGTGATTGGTGGCAACACATATATGCTGCTTGTCTTTGGCTCACATTATTTGTTCAGCTAGCTCCCAGTAGTGCATTGCTGCTCCTTTTACAAAGGATAGAAACAAGGTCCAGCAGCACCCAGATATTTATTGCATTATATCAAAGACAAAACTCCACAACGTTCGGTCAAACTGACCTTAATCATTGGGGGTTGAGTACAGTGTCCCTTAGCGCTGGACTTTCTCTTTTATATAAACCTTTTACAAAGGGTACCAAGACAATGAAACAAATTTGAGAAGATTTTTAATCATTGTTCTGCCTGTATCACAAAAGGGGACGTTTGGGTTTCCCTTTAATGTCCCTTTGCTGCATTTAAGCACAAATTACAGCTGTAAAATGTAGCACTTTTTAAGACCTGAAGTAAACCACTACTATTAACATCGTACTCCAAGGGATTAAATAGACCATCTCTTGCCGACAGCGAAACTAGCACTACTAGCGCCTCCTTGTGAGAGACGTAGTAAAAGAGTGACTCACTAAAGTGGCTTAAGATACAGAAGCGCTATTGACTGCCCTTGAGCAGAGTAAATACACAATAGCACTAATATATTTGCACTCCACTTGTAATCTAGGCCTAAATGTTACATGGTAAAAAAAAAGAATGTATCCCCATTGCAATATACACTATATGGCCAAACGTATGTGGTCACCTGACCCCTGTATGAGCTTGTTAGACATCTCATCCCATTGCCTTGGGGATTAATATGGAGTTGGCCTCCTGTTGTGGCTATAATAGCCCACACTCTTCTGGGAAGAATTTCCACAAGATATTGGACTGTGTCTGTGGGAATTTGTGCTAATTCAGCTAACGCATTTGTGAGATCAGGCACTGATATTGGATGAGAACGTCTGACTTGCATTCAGCATTGAATTCACCCCAAAGGTTTTCAATAGGGTTGAGGTAAGGGGTCTGTGCTGGCCACTCTAGTTGCCACAAATTTGGAAGCACTGAATTGACTAAAAATATCTTTTGTACCCTACACTGAAAAGAGGCCTAGCCCAAGCCATGAAAAACAGCTCCAGGTCATTATCCCTTCTTCGCCAACCTTTACAGTAGGCCCTATGCTTCTAGTAGGTAGCGTTCTCCTGCCATCCACCACACTCAGATTCTCCCATCAGACTACCAGGTGGTGAAGCGTAATTCGCTATAGCAAATCATGTCCTTTTAGGTGGTGGCGAGCCTGAAACGATGGGCAGCATCCACTGTTTGATCATTGGAGCCCACTGAGTTCTTGAGTATGGCACTTTGTATTGCTAATGTTTTTCTATGGAGATTTCATGGCTATGTGCTGGGTTTTGTGCACATGTTCACAATGGGCATGGCTGAAACACTTGAACTCATTAATTAATTAGAGGTCCCCACATACTTTTGGCTATAAAACACCTCTAGAAAGTCAGCTTTAACGCAGCCCCATTGATGTCTATGGGGAAAAAAAATAACGTTTAAAGGGACACTGTACCCAAATGTTTTCTTTTGTGATTCAGATAGAGCATGACATTTTAAGCAACTTTCTAATTTACTCCTATTATCAAATTTTCTTCATTCTCTTAGTATCTTTATTTGAACTGCAAGAATGAAAGTTTAGATGCCGGACCATTTTTGGTGAACAACCTGGGTTGTCCTTGCTGATTGGTGGATAAATTCATCCACCAATAAAAAAGTGTTGTCTAGAGTACTGAAACAAACAAAAAAACTTAGATGCCTTCTTTTTCAAATAAAGATTGCAAGAGAACAAAGAAAAATTGCTAATAGGAGTAAATTAGAAAGTTTCTTAAAATTGCATGCTCTATCTGAATCACTAAAGAAAAAAAATGGGTTCAGTGTCCCTTTAAACCTAACACCCTAACATAAACCCCAAGTCTAAACACCCCTATTCTGCTGCCCCCGACATCGCCGACGCCTGCCTACAGTTATTAACCCCTAATCTGCTGCCTCCGACATCGCGGGCACCTACATAATGTTATTAAACCCTAATCTGCCGCTCCCGATATCGCCGCCACTATATTAAAGTTAAACCCCTATTCCTCCGCACCCCAACATCACTGCCACTATATTAAAGTTATTAACCCCTATTCCGCCGCTGCCCGACATCGCCGCCACTAAATAAAGTTATTAACCCCTAAACCTCTGGCCTCCCACATCACTACCACTAAATAATCCTATTAACCCCTAAACTGCCAGCCCCCCACATCGCAACAACCGAAATTAAACTATTAACCCTTAAACCTAACCCTAACGTAAACCCTAACACCCCCTAACTTTAACATAATAAAAATAGAGCGAAATTAAATTTACAATTATTAACTAAATAATACCTAGTTAAAACTAAATACTTACCTGTCAAATAAACCCTAAGCTAGCTACAATATAACTAATAACATTGTAGTTAGCTTAGGTTTTATTTTTATTTCACAGGTAAGTTTGTATTTATTTTAACTAGGTAGACTAGTTAGTAAATAGTTATTAACTATTTACTAGCTACCTAGTTAAAATAAATACAAACGTACCTGTTAAATAAAACCTAACCTAAGTTACACTAACACCTAACATTACAAAAAATAAAAAACACTAAAATTGCAAAAAAATAAACTAAATTATACAAAACAATAAAAATTATTCCTATTCTAATACCTTTTAAAAAAAAAAAAAAAAACTAATCTATAATAAACTATCAAGGGCCCTTAAAAGGGCCTTTTGTAGGGCATTGCCCTAAAGTCAAGGAAAGTGCAGGGCTGCAGATTAGCCAGAAACGTCTTAAGGGTTAAGGAAGCAGGGAGGAGGAGTGTTTGTGGACTGTGTGTGTGAGGTTTGCAACATTGTTGCAGGCCTAAGCGAGGGATCTTTACTTACGAATAAAAAGGGGCTTCTGGGAGTCTCAGGCCCTCTTTCCTGTTCCTGGCCATCGCAGATCTTCTCCCACCCCTCCCACCCTGATAGCGGCAATTTTAGTTAATGTTGTAGCAATTAGTCCCCCTGGCTCCAGACAGGGTTAATCGACTTATAGTCTGTGGGTCAGTCCAGGGCGTTAAAATTTTCAGCTCCCTCCGGAATGTGCAGGTTGTTTCGCCTGGCAAATTCGGAGGACCAATAAGGTTTGAGCAGTGATAACACTCTAAAGGCGGGCGGTAGCGTCCCAGGCGTCAGATAGAAAGCGGGGAGGAGTGACGGCCATTGCAGGGGGAGTGACGTAGTCAGGTGCGTGCCTGGGGAAAGCTCCTCCTGGGTTGCAGTGGGCCGAACAGCTCGAGTTAAAACCTTCTATCTGTACTGCGTTGTAGCCGGGCTCCGCTTTGTGTCAGCTGCCTGGGCCTGCTTCCCGCTTCATATGAGTTAGCTAGTTAGACAATGCCGCTTAATGTAAATAAGTTAGAGTTAAAGTTGAAGAAAGGCCCTGATGTTTTTGATAAACAAACATGCAGGGGTGCCTCGTGATTAATAAATGACCTAAACGGTATGCCGGATGTCTTCAGGATGGACCTGCTTCACGCAACCGGGATCAAGATAGAAGATGCTGTCTGGATGAAGAAGACTTCTCGCCGCCTGGAAGAGGATTTCACAGCCTGGATGAAGATAGAAGAGGCCGTCTGTATGAAGATAGAAGAGGCCACCTGGATGAAGACTTCTTGCCATCTGGATGAAGACTTCTTGCCATCTGGATGAAGACTTCTTGCCGCCTGGATGAAGATAGAAGAGGCCGTCTGGATGAAGACTTCTCGCTGCCTGGATGAAGATCGTTCAAGCGGGACTTCAAAAACTGTAAGTGGATCGTTGGGGGTTAGTGTTAGGTTTATTTTAAGGGTTTTTTTTAGTGTTTTTTTTTTTTAGATTAGGGTTTGGGCAGCAAAAGAGCTAAATGCCCTTTTAAGGGCAATGCCCATACAAATGCCCTTTTCAGGGCAATGGGTAGATTAGGTTTTTTTAGAATTAGATTTTTTATTTTGGGGGGATGGTTGGGTGGTGGGTTTTACTGTTGGGGGGTCTTTGTATTTTTTTCATGGAAAAGAGCTGATATCTTTTCCATGCTTTTGGTAGTTTATTGTAGGCTAGGTTTTTTTATTTTGGGTGGACTTTTTTTATTTTGATAGGGCTATTAGATTAGGTGTAATTCTTTTTTATTTTGGATAATTTTGTTATTTTTCGTAATTTTTTATTTTTTGTAATTAGATACTTTTTCTAATTTTTAGAGTAGTGTTAGGATTTTTTTAATGTGTAGTTTAGTTTAATTTTAGTTTAATAATTATATTAATTTAATTGTTAGTTTAAACTTAGTTCTTTTAATTTGACAGGTAAGTTTTAATTTAAATTTAAGTTAGGGAAATTGTAATTTTAATATAAAGTTAGGGGGCATTAGGTTTAGGGGTTACTAGTTTAAAATTTGTTTATTGCGATGTGGGGGCTTTTGTTTTAGGGGTTAATAGGTAGTGTAGGGCTTAAAGGGACACTGAACTCAATTTTTTTCTTTCGTGATTCAGATAGATCATGCAATTTTAAGCAACTTTCTAATATTTACTCCTATTATCATTTTTTCTTCATTCTCTTGCTATCTTTATTTGAAAAAGAAAGCATCTAAGCTTTTTGTTTGGTTTAGAACTCTGGACAGCACGTTTTTATTGGTGGATGAATTTATCCACCTATCAGCAAGGACAACTCAGGTTGTTCACCAAAAATGGGCTGGCATCGAAACTTACATTCTTGCATTTCAAATAAAGATACCAAGAGAGCAAAGAAAATTTGATAATAGGAGTAAATTAGAAAGTTGCTTAAAATGTAATGCTCTATCTGAATCACAAAAGGCAATATTTGAGTTCAGTTCAGTGTCCCTTTAATAACTTTATTATAGTGGTCACAATGTCGGGGAGCGGCGGAATAGGGGTTAATAATTATTTTTAGTGGCGGCGATGTCAGCAGATTAGGGGTTAATAAGTTTAATATAGTATTTGGTTTAGGGGTTAATAGGTAGTTTATGGGTGTTAGTGTACTTTGTAACACTTTAGTTATGAGTTTTATGTAACAGTTTTGTAGCGTAAAACTTATAACTACTGACTTTAGATTGTGGAATGGATCGTGTTGGTATAGGCTGGAACGCAAGCTTTTTAGCCTCACTGCAAAACTCGTAATGGCAGCGCTATGGGAATCCCATGAAAAAATGTAGTTTTTAGGAGTGTGGGACTGACGTTGCGGTAGAGGCTAAAAGGCTTGCGGTACAGCTATACCGACAAGACTTGTTATGGCTGTGGTGCTGTTTTAACGCTGAAATGGTAATTTTTTCAACGTTAAAACACGAACGGACAACTCGTAATCTAGGTGTTACTTATTTTCTTTCAAAATTAGCATTTAGAAATTCTCAGTGTAGCCCCCAGTGTAATAAGAGCTGAGAATTTTCTAAACAAATTGCAGCATACACAGGTTACAGACTTTGCAGCACACGCAGGTTACAGACTTTGCAGCACACGCAGGTTACAGACTTTGCAGCACACGCAGGTTACAGACTTTGCAGCACACGCAGGTTACAGACTTTGCAGCACACACAGGTTACAGACGCAGGTTACAGACTTTGCAGCATACGCACGTTACAGACTTTGTAGCATACAAAGGTTACAGACTTTGCAGCACACACAGGTTACAGACGCAGGTTACAGACTTTGCAGCACACGCACGTTACAGACTTTGTAGCATACGAAGGTTACAGACTTTGCAGCACATGCAGGTTACAGACTTTGCAGCACACGCAGGTTACAGACTTTGCAGCACACGCAGGTTACAGACTTTGCAGCACACGCAGGTTACAGACTTTGCAGCATACGCAGGTTACAGACTTCGCTTCATGGCCTCTCTAAGGATGCACAAGCAAAATTTTTACACAAAAACAAAAGGTACTAAGGGGCATATCTATCAAGCTCCGTGTGGAGCTTGAAGCCCCGTATTTCTGGCGAGCCTTCAGGCTCGCCAGAAACACAAGTTATGAAGCAGCAGTCTAAAGGCTGCTGCTCCATAAACTGTCCGCCTGCTCTGAGGCGGCGGACAGACATCGCCGGAAATCAACCCGATCCAATACGATCGGGTTGATTGACACCCCCTGCTGGTGGCCGATTGGCCGCAAATCTGCAGGGGGCGGTGTTGCACCAGCAGTTCACAAGAACTGCTGGTGCAATGATAAATGCCGAAAGTGTATGCTGTCGGCATTTATTTATGTGTGGGGACATGATCCGCAATATCGTATCATGTCCACTTGCACATTAATAAATAGGCCCCTATGTGTCCTTTTAACCATTTCATTCTTCTTATTTTTTAGGATTTACATCATTGTCTCTTAGTTTTAAAATGTAAGGATGTAAAGTATCCTAATTACGGATATGTCTACTAAATATAAGAGAAGCCTTTTACAAACATTGTCCTTTTCCACAACTCATGTATTCTTTTGCTTCCTTCCAGCTTTGACGTAGAAAATGGCCCAACTTCAGGAAGAAGCCCCCTGGACCCCCAAGCCAGCCCTGGCTCAGGACTTGTTCTGCACACCAACTTCCCAAGCCACAATCAGCGCAGGGAGTCCTTTCTCTACCGATCAGACAGCGACTATGATCTATCACCAAAGACTATGTCCAGGAATTCATCTGCTGCAAGTGAGCAGTAAGTGGCAATTCCATTAATACCGACCCTTTCCAGGGATGTTTTTAAAATAATGTATAAGAAAATATATGACAGCACTAGGAAAACACCTTTTTATAGACACCACAGAAATTGGGAATCAAATTATTTTTTATAATAAAAGATTGTGTATTCATACAAATTATGCATAAAAATGTATCCGAATCAAATGCTCAGAATGCAATAAAATATTCACAATACAAATTTAAGATGTGCAGTGTTATAGTAGTCTGGCCAGGCAAGTGTTTATATTTATCTATTTTATATTTTAGCAGTACATATATCCAACCTAAAATTGCATTGTTAATATTGTATTGTATTGTGAGCAATTGATTCTGAATGATTTGTATGGATACACTTATTTTTTGTATTAAAAATGATTTGATTCCCAATTTCTGTGGTGTTTATAATCCGGTGTTTTTAACTACCATTGCCATATAATATATTTATTGTATCTTCTTTTGTTTTAAAGGGACATTAAACACTTTGAGATGGTAATATAACATTATAGATCCTATAAATAAATAAAAACTCTGCAATATACTTTTTATTATTTATTTTGTCCCCTCTTCCTGTAATTCCATTGTGAAATTGTGAGCTTTTCAGTTCCGGTTAGAAATTGAAGTGCAGAACACTTTTGTATTCCACACAGCCATTGGCTGCACACACTAGTGACCTATTTATAACTGTCCCTAATTGGCCACAGCAGAGAAGGTAACCTAATGGTAACAATAAATAAAATTATAAGGTATCCATGTAAATCTTACAATGTATATATCCGAGGTATGCTAGTAATACGGTACGGTGTTCTCAATATGTTTATCACGATTTACTATTGTTGTCAGCCATGGTTATCTTGAAATGACTTGTTTTCTTGCCTATATGTGGCCTTTGTTTTGCTAATTGCCTTAATAAAAATCTATGAATCAAAAAAAAAAAGACGTTGCAGACTTAGAAAAAGTTCAGAGAAGAGCCACAAAGCTAATAAGGGGAATGGAGAATTTAAGCTATGAGGAGAGGTTAGCCAAACTTGTCTGTTTTCTCTAGAAAAAAGCACTTGAGAGGTGACAGGATTACTTTATATAAATATATTCAAGGCCCATACAGAGATGCTTGTGTTAAATGGGTCACCTTTTAATCGGATACATTTAAGCTTAACTGGAGCTTTTTTGGTAAGTATATAAGATTTGTATAGGTTGAATTCAATGGACTTCTGTCTTTTTATGAACCTCAACTACCATGTTACTATCTCCTATGACTCAATGCATTACAAATATGGAGCAGAAAGCAGTGAGTGGCAGTTTAGTGGGTCAGATCTCTACTGTATATGTATAACTGGCAACCAAAGAAGTAAAATTATTTATTCACATGTTGCTGACAGCTAAGGGGTAAAATGACTGCTCTGTTGTAAAAAAAAATACATGTTGGTGGACCAAGAGTTGGTGCTTTTGGGGGGACATTGTGTGGCCACTAATAACATTATGCCCAGTCCCCTAGAGACTGCCCGGTATGTTTGTGGAGACTGTTGGCAACCCTAGGAGCAGGTCATGTTCTATCACCACTGTCACAGCACAAGGATGATGTGCTACTGCTCATAGCTTAAATAGGCACTTTAGAACAAAAATTACACGGCCCCGATTTGTTAGAGCCTGTTATTTTAGCACAACTGACGCTGCAATTTTATGTGTTTAACCCGTGCAAATAGAGTTAAAAATATAATTAAATACAGTTTGAGAGTCACAAAGAACTACTGGTCCTGAACAAACAAATGACTATTCGAATGAATATTGAAAAATGTCATCAGTATGTATTTGGTTTTTTGATTTGCGCTGGTGCGTTCATTCGGATTTTACTAAATAAATATCAGAAATAAAGCACCAATGAAAATAAAAGAAAACACACATAAATACTGACGAAATTTGTCAGTATTCATTTGTTCATTTCCTTTTTTTAAGGGTTAATACTTACCTTTTGCAAGTAAAAGAGCTTGGCTCTCCTTATCCTCTTCTTGCCAGATCCCCGGCTGTGCGAACCTTATCCTCTACTTGCCAGATCCCCGGCTGTGCTAACCTTATCCTCTACTTGCCAGAGCCCCGGCTGTGCTAACCTTATCCTCTACTTGCCAGAGCCCCGGCTGTGCTAACCTTATCCTCTACTTGCCAGAGCCCCGGCTGTGCTAACCTTATCCTCTACTTGCCAGAGCCCCGGCTGTGCTAACCTTATCCTCTACTTGCCAGAGCCCCGGCTGTGCTAACCTTATCGTCTACTTGCCAGATCCCCGGCTGTGATAACCTTATCCTCTACTTGCCAGAGCCCCGGCTGTGCTAACCTTATCCTCTACTTGCCAGAGCCCCGGCTGTGCTAACCTTATCCTCTACTTGCCAGATCCCCGGCTGTGCTATCCTTATCCTATTCTAGCCAGATCCCCAGATGTGCTAACCTTATCCTCTACTTGCCAGAGCCCCGGCTGTGCTAACCTTATCCTCTACTTGCCAGAGCCCTGGCTGTGCTAACCTTATCCTCTACTTGACAGATCCCCGGCTGTGATATCCTTATCCTATTCTAGCCAGATCCCCGGCTGTGCTAACCTTATCCTATTCTAGCCAGAGCCCCGGCTGTGCTAACCTTATCCTCTTCTTGCCAGAGCCCCGGCTGTGCTAACCTTATCGTCTACTTGCCAGATCCCCGGCTGTGCTAACCTTATCGTCTACTTGCCAGATCCCCGGCTGTGCTAACCTTATCCTCTACTTGCCAGATCCCTGGCTGTGCAAACCTTATCCTTAGCCGAAACGCTATCGGCGAAACATGTTAGGGATGGGTATCTGACAATACCCTGTTGTTTTTCTTTTTAATGGCATAGCCAACTTTAACAAGTAAACGTTTCGATACAGTGGCATCTGGGCAAAATTAGTATCAATAATTTGGGGGTATTTTGAAAACCGCTAGTGGCAATTGTCAGAAGCTATTCATAGGGTAATAGAAATAACAGCTTTAACGGTCAATCTGCGAAATCAATCGCACTGACATAGACTTTAAAAAGCTACATAATAATACCTTATAACTATAGCGGTCAGCTAGTGACAACTTTGAAAAGCTAATTACGGACCAATACTATAACTGTTAGCCACACATTCAGGCAGCTCAAAATTATACTACAACAATCACCTGTTGTTAGCATAACTGCACAAAAGCTGGGTACTAGCAATAACAGTACCTTAAGACTACTTCAATTATTTTAGACGGTATAAAGTTGCAATAGCCAACTCTAAAAGAAATTAAAGACAGCCTCTTTAACACATAGCTAAGATTAATATTATGTGAATATTTTTATGCCACAATAGACAGAACCTACAACTGGCTACTTATACATACACTATAACCAGTAGCGACAGGTTACTGATATACAAACCTGAGTAGGCTGCACAGAATATATTACTCTAAGTAAGTTGTCTATAAATACCGTCTCTCATGTATTACATTATGCAAGCAAAATTTGTCAAGGCTGCAAAGTGACTAAAAACAGTTGATAATATACTTAGTAAGACATACTGTTTGCCACTAAGTATAGACCATAGGAGGTTGTACACCAAAGCACCAACATTTGCCAGACTCCTAACCAAGATATCCTTAATAAAAAACCCTGTTGCAAAAATTGATTAATTTCACAATATATACTAAAGATATCTAAAGCACTTCTGATATTCATAAAGCTATATTATGTATACATATCTATAATATAATCTATTGCAACCCAAGGGATAATATACTAAGATAGAGTTTAAGCCGTATTAAGAACTTACATCTATCTGGAACTCAGTAATTTAACTGAAGGAGTCAACAATACCCACACAGATATTCATATATCCATCAAGTGAAAAACACGAAACTATTCAAATATACCAGTTACTAAAGTAACCTCCACTGATAGTACTTTATTATATATTTCTCAAATACGGTTTTTCAACTATATACTGGAATGTCTGCATGACAGATTGTTGAAATAATCAGCGGTGTAGAATACCCCAGAATACCAGCCAATTATTTATTTGATAGATTAATAATTCCTATTCAGATATTCCTGAATATTCTATAATAGAGGCAATCTATCCATTTGAAATTCAGTGCCACTTTCTTATATTCAGTAAAGTTGCTATGTGTTTTTAAAGTACACACACTTACACAATCAAGAACGGTTTTAATCCAATGTTGATTTAATAAAAGTTATGTTTTAATTTTCTTTTTTCAAACCTTTGGTTTACAATGGTTGTTTAAGTTTCATATCTATATCAATATTTGCATTAGGAACCGAAGTGCTACCAAGGTGCATTCTTTCAGTCTATATCTTCTATGATATAGACTATTCTCGCAATCGTTGTCATTTCATGCACAAGCACTCAAGCTCACCAGGTATATATGTATATACCCTATATTAAAAATACAGAAATTTGATAATCATATGCACGATATCCAGACATAGTCATAGAAAAGGATACGTTGTTTGCAAACAACTTAAATATATTCTCTGTATTTATTAAAAGAATACACGGAGCGTTCCAACCTTACCAGTGTAGTGCTCTTGCTATTTCTTGTTAAACTAATCATAACACAGTCCTATATTTTATATAGGATTCCAGCAATTATAGCACACACTATTATTACTATATTGAAGCTATGGCCAGTAAATTCGAGACTGATAGACTAACAAGGGAGCAAAAAAGACTTGCAGACATGAATGAGGTTTTCAATAATTCAACAACCACCAGTACAGATACTACACCTAACAATTTAGATACCTTACTAAGAGAATTACATAAAAATCTCTACAAACAAGATAAACTCTGGTGGGACAAACAATTCTGTGAGCAGTATATTCAGAGGAACCTAATACCTAGGGGCCTAAGAATACAACTCTTCCCAGCATTCGAATTCAAACAAAAAAACTTAAGTATAGAATGGGAAGAAGCTCTAAGTGAATGCTCCATTAAATTAATGAAAATCCTCATCAAACATGATTCCTCAGAATATGAGAGACTGGAAGACATAATTAAAAGCCAAAATGAACAACTTAAACAATTTGAGCAAATGCAAGAATTTGAAAATACCTATAAAAAATATCAAAAAGAATTGGATAAGTACGAAAATGAAATTAAGACAACCAAAAAGGGCAAATTACAAAGAGACATATAGGATTTCAATAATGATAAAGTATATAAATGGAGAAACAAAACCAACTCAACAAACTTTAGATCTCAGAGAAGAGTAAATATTGTTGAAACTGACATATCTGATACTGACACTGAAGACACAGACCAGGAAACAGCTCCTCAAGCATCCACTTCCAGAAACACTAGTATATTGGAAAATAGAAAAAGAAAAGCTTTTTTAGAGGAGGATTTAAGCACCGATTCAGAACCACCAGAAGAGGTGGGTGGAAAAAACAAAAGACAAACGAGAAACAAAAAAACTCAGAAAGACAAACAACAGACCAACAAACCACCCAAAAGGAATCCGAGCCCATTCTCCCTAATAAGGATGAGAAATTAAGAATTATAAATCTATCCAATCGGGTCTTAACCTCTCTCCACACAAACGTGTTATCAAAAGGTCTATCCTTCTGTCCACATAATAACCTGGACAAATTTGAGGTTATTAAAGATATACAATTGTTTCTGCGTAAACTTCTGCTAAAGAGACATTTTACTAACAACGAACCAGATATTCCATCTGCTGACTGGACTGAAGATGAATTGGAATCTTTACAAATACTAAATGATCTCAATTCAGAACAAGATGCCTGTGAAAAATTAAATTGGCGAAAGACGCTCAAAACTAAATCAAAATACGTTCCTCCCAATAACACATGTCCTAACATTGAAGTCTTCAATCAAATTGTATGTCAAAGTATCAACAAATTAGATATTACCTCTAAACAACAAAATCTATCTAAAAGAGAAAGAGAAACTCTTACTGAAATGGAATCCTGGAATGACGTTATAATCCGTAATGCCGATAAGGGCGGCAACATCGTAATATGGCCCATAGAAATGTATTTGAATGAGGCTAAATTGCAATTAAAGAACAAAACCTGTTATAAAGAACTATGGAGCAACCCTACAGGAGACTTTCATGTGCAATACAACAAACTGATAGACTCAGCCTTCAAAAATGGCATAATCAACACTAAAGAAAAAAAGTTTCTAACTATAACGCATCCAAAAGTGGCAACGTTTTATCTAATTCCTAAAGTCCACAAAAACAGCCACAAACCACCCGGCAGACCCATTGTGTCCGGGAATGAGAACCTAACAGAAAAGGCGAGTCAATACGTTGATTTTAGATTAAGACCATTTTTAACACAATTATCATCATATGTGAAAGACACCATGGAAGTGCTACAAATAATACAGGATATTAACATCTCCAAAGACACCTGGTTAGTCTCCTGTGACGTGGAATCGCTGTATACCAGTATTGATCACAAACTTGGATTACATGCCATCGAATACTTTCTTAACATGTCATCCGATGAAAATCCAGACCACAACCAATTCACACTCAATTTGCTCAAATTTGTGCTAACCAAAAACTATTTTCTGTTCAACAACAAATTTTACCTCCAAACTCAAGGCACCGCCATGGGCACAGCCTGTGCTCCCACCTACGCTAATCTATTTTTAGGGTGGTGGGAGCAAACCAAGGTATTCTGTGACACAAATGATGAGTATTCAGACAAAATCCCGATCTGGATTCGATACATAGACGACATCCTGTTCTTATGGGAGGGTACGGAAGAAGATCTTGATCTCTTTCTACTGAAATTAAATCAAAATAATCTGAACATCAGATTAACCCATCATAAAAGTCAGACAAATATCTCCTTTTTGGACTTATTAATCTGTAAGGAAGAAGATGGCTCTCTGAGCACAGATTTGTATCGAAAAGAAACAGCCACCAACAATGTTTTATTTGCCACCAGTGCCCATGCTCCAAATACCACAAAATCTCTACCAGTCGGTGAATTCTTGAGACTAAGGAGAAACTGCTCACAAGACATCACCTTTAAGAAAAGAGCTGCAGAATTGGAAAAACGCCTACTTCTGAGGGGCTATAGCAAGAGATCTATTCACAAGGCTAAAATCAGAGCATTAAAAACCGCTAGATCTGAACTATTAAAAACAAAAAACAAAAAATGTGACAACAAAACCAGACTGGTATTAACGTACAACCAGCAAACACAGCAAATTGTGAATATTATCAATAACAACTGGCATATACTTCAAGCGGACCCCCTTCTAAAAGACCTAATAGGAGAAAGGGTTCAACTCAGTTATCGCAGAAGTAGAAACCTAAAGGAAATGCTGAGCCCCAGTCATTTTGTACCAAAATCCAATTCTACTAGAGCTCCTGAAAAAGGTTCATTCTTATGTGGAAATTGCTCCTCATGCTACAACATGATCAAAAAGAAATCTATCACCGATAGATTTGGGAAAGATCATCAAATTAAGAGTTACATTAACTGCAACTCTAGTGGAGTAATCTATGTCCTTCAGTGCAAATGTCCCAAAGTGTATATAGGTATGACGACAAGAACCATACACACCCGACTGATGGAACATTTGCGAAATATTCGTAATGCCCCGAAAGATCTATCTAAAGAAAAAAAAATTACATCAGTAGCTTCACATTTCTTTAAACACCATCAATCCAAGACATCTGAATTAAAATGCTTTGGAATCCAGAAGATATCCCTGGGACTAAGAGGAGGCGACCTTGAGACAGCGTTACTCAAGGCTGAAGCAAAATGGATATACCTAATGGATAGCGTATACCCCAAAGGCATGAATGAACAGAACAATTACTCGATGTTCATATGAGCAAACCTAATATCTGTAATATATCCAATTATAAGAAAATAGTGCTGTAAACACTCTCTACAGTACCAAATGTAATTCAGGGTAAGATTTAAGACTCAGTTGCTCGATATAGATCCTTGAACCATAAATAAATATCATGCAAGGCTATACACTCAATACCTAAATTAAAATTAAAATAAATAAGTATCCAAACTATTAAAATATTGTTTAGGGTAATTCAGCCCTTTTATTCTCTCTCACACTAGTACCCCTGGGATGGAAATTCAAAGAGAGACACCTTAATTATATAGTTCGCATTCACCACCTTTCACTATTTCCCACTGTATTTTCCTCCTCTAGTGTATAGCGTTTATACATCACTAGCATCACTCACAGCGCATAATCAGCCCCCTTTAAATCACACGCAGCACAAAGTACACAACACCACTACACAACCACCTTTTTCCCCCCCTCCCCCTATTCCCAGCACATCAGTGCATTTCACCTTCACATCCTCATTCTTCAAATACATTAGGCATGGGGTATTCTATTATTCCATTTTTCTACTTTTTTATGCACCTGCACTCTCACCTACTACTTTTTCAATTGTGATAAGCAAAAACCCTAAATAACATCATTCACTTAATTGTATCCCCCAACAACATCAAGTATAAGGTATTCTATTTCCCTATGCACTTGCACTTGCACACATTTCCCCCTTTTTCAACCTTGATACACTATGTCATTATAAACGAAAATACAATAATTTATTTAAATGAACAAGACTCAGGGTAGAAAGTAAAACGAAGACTGTAAAAAGCTTCACATTCAGGCAATAAACTTACAATAAACTAAGGCGAACTAACACACCCTGCAATAGAGCAGGTGAGAGCCAAATGTAGATACGATAATCAATAGCCCCATATGATCGCACTTTAAATCCTGTTATTGTACACCACGCCAGTATTCAATTTTATTAAAACATACTGTATATAATCCCAATGTTTCCAAATGCACGTCCCGTATGTAAGTGCACTTCATCTGTCAAATACGGGATTGAGCTCTGAACATCCTAGACGTCAATCATGCCGAAAAAACGCCTCCTCAAACATTTCAGAGGATCTTTATTGGTTGAAATGTAGCCAATGGGTTTGCGCACACGCATTTAAATACCCTGAGACGCCGGCCCGCGTCACCTTTGAAAAAGCCGAAACGCTATCGGCGAAACATGTTAGGGATGGGTATCTGACAATACCCTGTTGTTTTTCTTTTTAATGGCATAGCCAACTTTAACAAGTAAACGTTTCGATACAGTGGCATCTGGGCAAAATTAGTATCAATAATTTGGGGGTATTTTGAAAACCGCTAGTGGCAATTGTCAGAAGCTATTCATAGGGTAATAGAAATAACAGCTTTAACGGTCAATCTGCGAAATCAATCGCACTGACATAGACTTTAAAAAGCTACATAATAATACCTTATAACTATAGCGGTCAGCTAGTGACAACTTTGAAAAGCTAATTACGGACCAATACTATAACTGTTAGCCACACATTCAGGCAGCTCAAAATTATACTACAACAATCACCTGTTGTTAGCATAACTGCACAAAAGCTGGGTACTAGCAATAACAGTACCTTAAGACTACTTCAATTATTTTAGACGGTATAAAGTTGCAATAGCCAACTCTAAAAGAAATTAAAGACAGCCTCTTTAACACATAGCTAAGATTAATATTATGTGAATATTTTTATGCCACAATAGACAGAACCTACAACTGGCTACTTATACATACACTATAACCAGTAGCGACAGGTTACTGATATACAAACCTGAGTAGGCTGCACAGAATATATTACTCTAAGTAAGTTGTCTATAAATACCGTCTCTCATGTATTACATTATGCAAGCAAAATTTGTCAAGGCTGCAAAGTGACTAAAAACAGTTGATAATATACTTAGTAAGACATACTGTTTGCCACTAAGTATAGACCATAGGAGGTTGTACACCAAAGCACCAACATTTGCCAGACTCCTAACCAAGATATCCTTAATAAAAAACCCTGTTGCAAAAATTGATTAATTTCACAATATATACTAAAGATATCTAAAGCACTTCTGATATTCATAAAGCTATATTATGTATACATATCTATAATATAATCTATTGCAACCCAAGGGATAATATACTAAGATAGAGTTTAAGCCGTATTAAGAACTTACATCTATCTGGAACTCAGTAATTTAACTGAAGGAGTTAACAATACCCACACAGATATTCATATATCCATCAAGTGAAAAACACGAAACTATTCAAATATACCAGTTACTAAAGTAACCTCCACTGATAGTACTTTATTATATATTTCTCAAATACGGTTTTTCAACTATATACTGGAATGTCTGCATGACAGATTGTTGAAATAATCAGCGGTGTAGAATACCCCAGAATACCAGCCAATTATTTATTTGATAGATTAATAATTCCTATTCAGATATTCCTGAATATTCTATAATAGAGGCAATCTATCCATTTGAAATTCAGTGCCACTTTCTTATATTCAGTAAAGTTGCTATGTGTTTTTAAAGTACACACACTTACACAATCAAGAACGGTTTTAATCCAATGTTGATTTAATAAAAGTTATGTTTTAATTTTCTTTTTTCAAACCTTTGGTTTACAATGGTTGTTTAAGTTTCATATCTATATCAATATTTGCATTAGGAACCGAAGTGCTACCAAGGTGCATTCTTTCAGTCTATATCTTCTATGATATAGACTATTCTCGAAACCTTATCCTCTACTTGCCAAAGCCCCAGCTGTGCTAACCTTATCCTCTACTTGCCAGATCCCCGGCTGTGCTAACCTTATCCTATTCTAGCCAGATGCCTGGCTGTGCTAACCTTATCCTCTACTTGCCAGAGCCCCGGCTGCGCTAACCTTATCCTCTACTTGCCAGAGCCCCGGCTGTGCTAACCTTATCCTCTTCTTGCCAGATCCCCGGCTGTGCTAACCTTATATTCTATTTGCCAGAGCCCCGGCTGTGCTCACCTTATCCTATTCTTGCCAGATCCCTGGCTGTGCTCACCTTATCCTATTCTTGCCAGATCCCTGGCTGTGCTAGCCTTATCCTCTTCTTGCCAGAGCCTCGGCTGTGCTAACCTTATCCTCTACTTGCCAGAGCCCCGGCTGTGCTAACCTTATCCTATTCTTGCCAGAGCCCCGGCTGTGCTAACCTTATCCTATTCTTGCCAGAGCCCCGGCTGTGCTAACCTTATCCTATTCTTGCCAGAGCCCCGGCTGTGCTAACCTTATCCTATTCTTGCCAGATCCCCGGCTGTGCTAACCTTATCCTCTTCTTGCCAGATCCCCGGCTGTGCTAACCTTATATTCTACTTGCCAGAGCCCCGGCTGTGCTCACCTTATCCTATTCTTGCCAGAGCCCCGGCTGTGCTCACCTTATCCTATTCTTGCCAGATCCCTGGCTGTGCTAGCCTTATCCTCTTCTTGCCAGAGCCCCGGCTGTGCTAACCTTATCCTCTACTTGCCAGAGCCCCGGCTGTGCTAACCTTATCCTATTCTTGCCAGAGCCCCGGCTGTGCTAACCTTATCCTATTCTTGCCAGAGCCCCGGCTGTGCTAACCTTATCCTATTCTTGCCAGAGCCCCGGCTGTGCTAACCTTATCCTATTCTTGCCAGATCCCCGGCTGTGCTAACCTTATCCTCGTCTTGCCAGAGCCCCGGCTGTGCTAAACTTATCCTATTCTTGCCAGAGCCCCGGCTGTGCTAACCTTTTCCTCTTCTTGCCAGATCCCCGGCTGTGCTAACCTTATCCTCTACTTGCCAGAGCCCCGGCTGTGCTAACCTTATCCTTTTCTTGCCAGATCCCTGGCTGTGCTAACCTTATCCTCTTCTTGCCAGAGCTCCAGCTGTGCTAACCTTATCCTCTACTTGCCAGAGCCCCGGCTGTGCTAACCTTATATTCTATTTGCCAGAGCCCCGGCTGTGCTCACCTTATCCTATTCTTGCCAGATCCCTGGCTGTGCTCACCTTATCCTATTCTTGCCAGATCCCTGGCTGTGCTAGCCTTATCCTCTTCTTGCCAGAGCCTCGGCTGTGCTAACCTTATCCTCTACTTGCCAGAGCCCCGGCTGTACTAACCTTATCCTATTCTTGCCAGAGCCCCGGCTGTGCTAACCTTATCCTATTCTTGCCAGAGCCCCGGCTGTGCTAACCTTATCCTATTCTTGCCAGAGCCCCGGCTGTGCTAACCTTATCCTATTCTTGCCAGATCCCCGGCTGTGCTAACCTTATCCTCTTCTTGACAGATCCCCGGCTGTGCTAACCTTATATTCTACTTGCCAGAGCCCCGGCTGTGCTCACCTTATCCTATTCTTGCCAGAGCCCCGGCTGTGCTCACCTTATCCTATTCTTGCCAGATCCCTGGCTGTGCTAGCCTTATCCTCTTCTTGCCAGAGCCCCGGCTGTGCTAACCTTATCCTCTACTTGCCAGAGCCCCGGCTGTGCTAACCTTATCCTATTCTTGCCAGAGCCCCGGCTGTGCTAACCTTATCCTATTCTTGCCAGAGCCCCGGCTGTGCTAACCTTATCCTATTCTTGCCAGAGCCCCGGCTGTGCTAACCTTATCCTATTCTTGCCAGATCCCCGGCTGTGCTAACCTTATCCTCGTCTTGCCAGAGCCCCGGCTGTGCTAAACTTATCCTATTCTTGCCAGAGCCCCGGCTGTGCTAACCTTTTCCTCTTCTTGCCAGATCCCCGGCTGTGCTAACCTTATCCTCTACTTGCCAGAGCCCCGGCTGTGCTAACCTTATCCTCTACTTGCCAGAGCCCCGGCTGTGCTAACCTTATCCTCTACTTGCCAGAGCCCCGGCTGTGCTAACCTTATCCTCTTCTTGCCAGATCCCCGGCTGTGCTAACCTTATCATATTCTTGCCAGATCCCCGGCTGTGCTAACCTTATCCTCTACTTGCCAGAGCCCCGGCTGTGCTAACCTTATCCTCTTCTTGCCAGAGCCCCGGCTGTGCTAACCTTATCCTCTTCTTGCCAGAGCCCCGGCTGTGCTAAACTTATCCTCTTCTTGCCAGAGCCTCGGCTGTGCTAAACTTATCCTCTACTTGCCAGAGCTCCGGCTGTGCTAACCTTATCCGCTACTTGCCAGAGCCCCGGCTGTGCTAACCTTACCCTCTTCTTGCCAGAGCCCCAGCTGTGCTAACCTTATCGTCTACTTGCCAGAGCCCCGGCTGTGCTAACCTTATCCTCTTCTTGCCAGAGCCCCGGCTGTGCTAAACTTATCCTATTCTTGCCAGAGCCTCGGCTGTGCTAAACTTATCCTCTACTTGCCAAATCCTCGGCTGTGCTAAACTTATCCTATTCTTGCCAAATCCCCGGCTGTGCTAAACTTATCCTATTCTTGCCAAATCCCCGGCTGTGCTAAACTTATCCTATTCTTGCCAGAGCCCTGGCTGTGCTAACCTTATCCTATTCTAGCCAGATCCCCGGCTGTGCTAACCTTATCTTATTCTTGCCAGATCCCTGGCTGTGCTAACCTTATCGTCTACTTGCCAGAGCCCCGGCTGTGCTAACCTTATCCTCTACTTGCCAGAGCCCCGGCTGTGCTAACCTTATCCTCTACTTGCCAGAGCCCCGGCTGTGCTAACCTTATCCTCTACTTGCCAGATCCCCGGCTGTGCTAACCTTATCGTCTACTTGCCAGAGCCCCGGCTGTGCTAACCTTATCCTCTACTTGCCAGAGCCCCGGCTGTGCTAACCGTATCCTATTCTAGCCAGATCCCCGGCTGTGCTAACCTTATCCTATTCTTGCCAGATCCCCGGCTGTGCTAACCTTATCCTCTACTTGAATTCTAGAGTAAGGTGGCGCAATGTTGATTGCTATTCCCAATGTAGTGGTTATATATAGTGATTTTGCGAATTGTTCGCCGGCGAATAGTTCCCGGCGAACATAGCTTTTTCGCGTTCCCAATGACGGGCGAACATATGCAATGTTCGATCCACCCCCTATTCGTCATCATTGAGTAAACTTTGACCCTGTATTTCACAGTCTGCAGACACATTCCAGCCAATCAGCAGCAGACCCTCCCTCCCAGACCCTGGACAGCAGCCATTTTAGATTCATTCGGAAGCTGCATTCTTAGTGAGAGGAGGGACAGTGTAGCTGCTGCTGATTTAATAGGGAAATTGATAGCTAGGCTAGTGTATTCAGTGTCCACTACAGTCCTGAAGGACTCATCTGATCTCTGCTGTAAGGACAGCACCCCAAAAAGCCCTTTTTAGGGCTCGAACATCAGTCTGTTTTTTTTTCCCTGTGTAATCTAGTTGCAGTTGCCTGCCTGCCAAGCCACTTGCCCAGTGCCACCACTCATATCTGGTGTAATAGTAGTGTAAATTTAAAAAAAAAAAACTTTTTTGACTGTGAAACATCAGTCTGCTTGTGTAATCTAATTGCAGTTGCCTGCCTGTCTGCCAGCGTGTGTGCCAGGCTCACAGCGTATTCTGTGCCCACTTGCCCAGTGCCACCACTCATATCTGGTGTAACAGTAGTGTAAATTTAAAAAAAAAAAACTTTTTTGACTGTGAAACATCAGTCTGCTTGTGTAATCTAATTGCAGTTGCCTGCCTGTCTGCCAGCGTGTGTGCCAGGCTCACAGCGTATTCTGTGCCCACTTGCCCAGTGCCACCACTCATATCTGGTGTAACAGTAGTGTAAATTTAAAAAAAAAAAACTTTTTGGACGGTGAAACATCAGTCTGCTTTTTTGTGTCAGGCTCACAGCGTATACTGTGCCCACTTGCCCAGTGGCACCACTCATATCTTGTTTAATAGTAGTGTAAGTGTACATTTAAAAAAAAAAAACTTTTTGGACTGTGAAACATCAGTCTGCTTTTTTTGTGTCAGACTCACAGCGTATACTGTGCCCACTTGCCCAGTGCCACCACTCATATCTTGTTTAATAGTAGTGTAAGTGTACATTTAAAAAAAAAATACTTTTTGGACTGTGAAACATCAGTCTGCTTTTTTTGTGTCAGGCTCACAGCGTATACTGTGCCCACTTGCCCAGTGCCACCATTCATATCTTGTTTAATAGTAGTGTAAGTGTACATTTAAAAAAATAAAAACTTTTTGGACTGTGAAACATCAGTCTGCTTTTTTTGTGTCAGGCTCACAGCGTATACTGTGCCCACTTGCCCAGTGTCACCACTCATATCTTTGTTGCGGTGCGTTAAACGGGGAGTTTGGTCTGTCACTGTGAAGCGGGCGTAACCCTTACACTACCTGATCGATACAACATCATACCTGATGTTTTAAAGCACGTTATTACAAACAATTTAGGAATGTTAGGTGATTTATGCCCTTTATGGATTAAAACCAGACTCTGCATCAACTATGTAATTTTACGTGTGAGTTTTGCCATGGATCCCCCTCCGGCATGCCACAGTCCAGGTGTTAATACCCTTGAAACAACTTTTCCATCACTATTGTGGCCAGAAAGAGTCCCTGTGGGTTTTAAATTTCGCCTGCCTATTAAAGTCAATGGCGGTTCGCCCGGTTCGCCCGTTCGCGAACATTTGCGGAAGTTCGCGTTCGCCGTTCAAGAACGGAAAATTTTAAGTTCGCGACATCACTAGTTATATATGGTTTAAAAATAGTGGGTCATTATACACCCCTCTATCTATATATTCCTTATGAAATAAGTACTGAACAAATTTGTATATGTAAAAATTAAAACAGGTTTATTATATTCTATGTAGAATATTAAAACAATAAACAATGGTTAAAAAGGCTTGACACCGGTGTCGACTATACAGGCAATGTTACATTAAAAAAGGCAACAAATGTATCTATGGAATTATACAATCATATCTATAAAATTATACAGACATAGATATAAAAGGTATCTTTAGATTCATATACAGAGGGTCATATATGTAGTGAGCAATGCATTGATTCTCCAATGGACAGATTTGTTACAGTCTTTGGTCTATTGGCAGTGATTGTTATAATTTTAAACCGCAAATGGGATGCAGTGCTGATTTCCTATTTCGTGAGTAGATGAAATATATCTTTTTACCTTACAGTGTATCTGTCCGATTACACTTAAATAATGTAGGTCTGTGTTGTAGAATGGTCAGCCCAAACAGATTCTTTGAGTTCTCCTCCTTAGGGTCAGTGACCGTTTGTGGGTTGGTGATTTGACCGCTCTTTCTAAGATGATTCCTCGGCTGTGTTAGCTTGTGGTCCGTAATTGACCGCTTTGTTGTGCTGGAGATCTTCCTATTGTGAATCCTTGCCGTTCCTCGGTAGCTGGTAATAAGGGTGGTCTTTGACCGGACACCAATCCAGGGGGCTAGTTGTTCGATGATTGTTCCTTCTTTTGGTCAGTGACTGATCGCTTGCTTTGGTGTAGTGGCTCCTCCTGCAGGGTCCCCTTATGATCTGTTGCATGCGGTTAAATGTATGCCGCTTTTTTATGAAGTTCACAGTTAGAAATTCTTGTGATAATCTTTAGTGCCGGCAAGTGAGTGCAACGCTAATTAATGCAAATAGCGGTTGATTTTGCCAGGTTGAGTCGAAAAAGAAATAGTGTTGCAAAAAGGAACTTGGTGAGCTCCGTTAGTTGCTTGGTTTTTTTTCACCACAATCAGTGTGGCTGTTGCTCTGGTATCTACGCGTTTCGGCTTGACAGCCTTTCTCAAGATCTGCAGGAGGAGCCACTACACCAAAGCAAGCAATCGGTCACTGACCGAAAGAAGGAACAATCATCGAACAACTAGCCCCCTGGATTGGTGTCCGGTCAAAGACCACCCTTATTACCAGCTACCGAGGAACGGCAATGATTCACAAAAGGAAGATCACCAGCACAACAAAGCAGTAAATTACGGACCACAAGCTAACACAGCCGAGGAATCATCTTAGAAAGAGCGGTCAAATCACCAACCCACAAACTGTCACTGACCGTAAGGAGGAGAACTCAAAGAATCTGTTTGGGCTGACCATTCTACAACACAGGCCTACATTATTTAAGTGTAATCGGACAGATACACTGTAAGGTAAAAAGATATATTTCATCTACTCACGAAAACATAATTTATGTAAGAACTTACCTGATAAATTCATTTCTTTCATATTAGCAAGAGTCCATGAGCTAGTGACGTATGGGATATACATTCCTACCAGGAGGGGCAAAGTTTCCCAAACCTCAAAATGCCTATAAATACACCCCTCACCACACCCACAATTCAGTTTAACGAATAGCCAAGAAGTGGGGTGATAAAAAAGTGCGAAAGCATATAAAATAAGGAATTGGAATAAATTGTGCTTTATACAAAATCATAACCACCACAAAAAAGGGTGGGCCTCATGGACTCTTGCTAATATGAAAGAAATGAATTTATCAGGTAAGTTCTTACATAAATTATGTTTTCTTTCATGTAATTAGCAAGAGTCCATGAGCTAGTGACGTATGGGATAATGACTACCCAAGATGTGGATCTTTCCACGCAAGAGTCACTAGAGAGGGAGGGATAAAATAAAGACAGCCAATTCCTGCTGAAAATAATCCACACCCAAAATAAAGTTTAACGAAAAACATAAGCAGAAGATTCAAACTGAAACCGCTGCCTGAAGTACTTTTCTACCAAAAACTGCTTTAGAAGAAGAAAATACATCAAAATGGTAGAATTTAGTAAAAGTATGCAAAGAGGACCAAGTTGCTGCTTTGCAAATCTGGTCAACCGAAGCTTCATTCCTAAACGCCCAGGAAGTAGAAACTGACCTAGTAGAATGAGCTGTAATTCTCTGAGGCGGAGTTTTACCCGACTCCACATAGGCAAGATGAATTAAAGATTTCAACCAAGATGCCAAAGAAATGGCAGAAGCTTTCTGGCCTTTCCTAGAACCGGAAAAGATAACAAATAGACTAGAAGTCTTACGGAAAGATTTCGTAGCTTCAACATAATATTTCAAAGCTCTAACAACATCCAAAGAATGCAACAATTTCTCCTTAGAATTCTTAGGATTAGGACATAATGAAGGAACCACAATTTCTCTACTAATGTTGTTGGAATTCACAACTTTAGGTAAAAATTCAAAAGAAGTTCGCAACACCGCCTTATCCTGGTGAAAAATCAGAAAAGGAGACTCACAAGAAAGAGCAGATAATTCAGAAACTCTTCTGGCAGAAGAGATGGCCAAAAGGAACAAAACTTTCCAAGAAAGCAATTTAATGTCCAATGAATGCATAGGTTCAAACGGAGGAGCTTGAAGAGCTCCCAGAACCAGATTCAAACTCCAAGGAGGAGAGATTGACTTAATGACAGGTTTTATACGAACCAAAGCTTGTACAAAACAATGAATATCAGGAAGAATAGCAATCTTTCTGTGAAAAAGAACAGAAAGAGCAGAGATTTGTCCTTTAAAAGAACTTGCGGACAAACCCTTATCTAAACCATCCTGAAGAAACTGTAAAATTCTCGGTATTCTAAAAGAATGCCAAGAAAAATGATGAGAAAGACACCAAGAAATATAAGTCTTCCAGACTCTATAATATATTTCTCTAGAAACAGATTTACGAGCCTGTAACATAGTATTAATCACAGAGTCAGAGAAACCTCTTTGACCAAGAATCAAGCGTTCAATCTCCATACCTTTAAATTTAAGGATTTGAGATCCTGATGGAAAAAAGGACCTTGCGACAGAAGGTCTGGTCTTAACGGAAGAGTCCACGGTTGGCAAGAGGCCATCCGGACAAGATCCGCATACCAAAACCTGTGAGGCCATGCCGGAGCTACCAGCAGAACAAACGAGCATTCCTTTAGAATCTTGGATATTACTCTTGGAAGAAGAACTAGAGGCGGAAAGATATAGGCAGGATGATACTTCCAAGGAAGTGATAATGCATCCACTGCCTCCGCCTGAGGATCCCGGGATCTGGACAGATACCTGGGAAGTTTCTTGTTTAGATGGGACGCCATCAGATCTATTTCTGGAAGTTCCCACATTTGAACAATCTGAAGAAATACCTCTGGGTGAAGAGACCATTCGCCCGGATGTAACGTTTGGCGACTGAGATAATCCGCTTCCCAATTGTCTATACCTGGGATATGAACCGCAGAGATTAGACAGGAGCTGGATTCCGCCCAAACCAAAATTCGAGATACTTCTTTCATAGCCAGAGGACTGTGAGTCCCTCCTTGATGATTGATGTATGCCACAGTTGTGACATTGTCCGTCTGAAAACAAATGAACGATTCTCTCTTCAGAAGAGGCCAAAACTGAAGAGCTCTGAAAATTGCACGGAGTTCCAAAATATTGATCGGTAATCTCACCTCCTGAGATTCCCAAACTCCTTGTGCTGTCAGAGATCCCCACACAGCTCCCCAACCTGAGAGACTTGCATCTGTTGAAATTACAGTCCAGGTCGGAAGCACAAAAGAAGCCCCCTGAATTAAACGATGGTGATCTGTCCACCATGTTAGAGAGTGTCGAACAATCGGTTTTAAAGATATAGAATTTTTGCGCCAAAAGAGTCCGCGCCAAGAATGACGCAATAAAATGAAGCATTTTCAGCCCCCGCGAGCCTAACAGCCCACAGGGAAGAGTCAAATTTTTTGAAGGTAAGAAAAAAATTATTAAATCAAATGCATTATCCCAAATATGAAACTGACTGTCTGAAATAAGGAAAGTTGAACATTCTGAGTCAAGGCAAATAAATGTTTGAATACATATATTTAGAACTTTATAAACAAAGTGCCCAACCATAGCTTGGAGTGTCACAGAAAATAAGACTTACTTACCCCAGGACACTCATCTACATATAGCAGATAGCCAAACCAGTACTGAAACGAGAATCAGTAGAGGTAATGGTATATATAAGAGTATATCGTCGATCTGAAAAGGGAGGTAAGAGATGAATCTCTACGACCGATAACAGAGAACCTATGAAATAGACCCCGTAGAAGGAGATCACTGCATTCAAATAGGCAATACTCTCCTCACATCCCTCTGACATTCACTGCACGCTGAGAGGAAAACCGGGCTCCAACTTGCTGCGGAGCGCATATCAACGTAGAATCTAGCACAAACTTACTTCACCACCTCCATCGGAGGCAAAGTTTGTAAAACTGAATTGTGGGTGTGGTGAGGGGTGTATTTATAGGCATTTTGAGGTTGGGAAACTTTGCCCCTCCTGGTAGGAATGTATATCCCATACGTCACTAGCTCATGGACTCTTGCTAATTACATGAAAGAAATAGGAAATCAGCACTGCATCCCATTTGCGGTTTAAAATTATAGCAATCACTGCTAATAGACCAAAGACTGTAACAAATCTGTCCATTGGAGAATCAATGCATTGCTCACTACATATATGACCCTCTGTATATGAATCTAAAGATACCTTTTATGTCTATGTCTGTATAATTTTATAGATCCGATTGTATAATTCCATAGATACTTTTGTTGTCTTTTTTAATGTAACATTGCCTGTATAGTCGACACCGGTGTCAAGCCTTTTTAACCATTTTTTATTGTTTTAATATTCTACATAGAATATAATAAACCTGTTTTAATTTTTACATATACAAATTTGTTCAGTACTTATTAATATTCTACATAGAATATAATAAACCTGTTTTAATTTTTACATATACAAATTTGTTCAGTACTTATTTCATAAGGAATAAATAGATAGAGGGGTGTATAATGACCCACTATTTTTAAACAATATATAACCACTACATTGGGAATAGCAACCAACATTGTGCTACCTTACTCTAGAATTCATTTTTTCATAACATTTGGGATAACGTTTTAAAGGTGAGCATACATTCCCTACCATTCGCGCAGTCTATCACATTTTCCAATTGTGTAAAACCTTATCCTCTACTTGCCAGATCCCCAGCTGTGCTAACCTTATCCTCTACTTGCCAGATCCCCGGCTGTACTAACCTTATCCTATTCTAGCCAGATCCCCGGCTGTGCTAACCTTATCCTATTCTTGCCAGAGCCCCAGCTGTGCTAACCTTATCCTATTCTAGCCAGATCCCCGGCTGTGCTAACCTTATCCTCTACTTGCCAGATCCCCGGCTGTACTAACCTTATCCTATTCTAGCCAGATCCCCGGCTGTGCTAACCTTATCCTATTCTTGCCAGAGCGCCAGCTGTGCTAACCTTATCCTATTCTAGCCAGAGCCCCGGCTGTGCTAACCTTATTCTATTCTTGCCAGAGCCCTGGCTGTGCTAACCTTATCCTCTTCTTGCCGGAGCCCTGGCTGTGCTAACCTTATCCTCTACTTGCCAGATCCCCAGCTGTGCTAACCTTATCCTCTACTTGCCAGAGCTCCGGCTGTGCTAAACTTATCCTCTACTTGCCAGAGCCCTGGCTGTGCTAACCTTATCCTCTTCTTGCCAGAACCCCGGCTGTGCTAACCTTATCCTCTTCTTGCCGGAGCCCTGGCTGTGCTAACCTTATCCTCTTCTTGCCGGAGCCCTGGCTGTGCTAACCATATCCTCTTCTTGCCAGAACCCCGGCTGTGCTAACCTTATCCTCTTCTTGCCGGAGCCCTGGCTGTGCTAACCTTATCCTCTTCTTGCCAGAACCCCGGCTGTGCTAACCTTATCCTCTACTTGCCAGAGCCCCGGCTGTGCTAACCTTATCCTCTACTTGCCAGAGCCCCGGCTGTGCTAACCTTATCCTCTACTTGCCAGATCCCCGGCTGTGCTAACCTTATCATCTAATGGCCAGAGCCCCGGCTGTGCTAACCTTATCCTCTACTTGCCAGAGCCCTGGCTGTGCTAACCTTATCCTCTACTTGCCAGAGCCCCGGCTGTGCTAACCTTATCCTCTACTTGCCAGAGCCCCGGCTGTGCTAACCTTATCCTCTACTTGCCAGAGCCCTGGCTGTGCTAACCTTATCCTCTTCTTGCCAGAGCCCCTCCTGTGCTAACTTTATCATCTACTTGCCAGAGCCCCGGCTGTGCTAACCTTATCCTCTACTTGCCAGAGCCCCGGCTGTGCTAACCTTATCATCTACTTGCCAGAGCCCCGGCTGTGCTAACCTTATCCTCTTCTTGCCAGAGCCCCGGCTGTGCTAACCTTATCTTCTACTTGCCAGAGCCCCGGCTGTGCTAACCTTATCCTTTTCTTGCCAGAGCCCCAGCTGTGCTAACCTTATCCTCTTCTTGCCAGAACCCCGGCTGTGCTAACCTTATCCTCTACTTGCCAGAGCTCCGGCTGTGCTAAACTTATCCTCTACTTGCCAGAGCCCTGGCTGTGCTAACCTTATCCTCTTCTTGCCAGAACCCCGGCTGTGCTAACCTTATCCTCTTCTTGCCGGAGCCCTGGCTGTGCTAACCTTATCCTCTTCTTGCCAGAGCCCTGGCTGTGCTAACCATATCCTCTTCTTGCCAGAACCCCGGCTGTGCTAACCTTATCCTCTTCTTGCCGGAGCCCTGGCTGTGCTAACCTTATCCTCTTCTTGCCAGAACCCCGGCTGTGCTAACCTTATCCTCTACTTGCCAGAGCCCCGGCTGTGCTAACCTTATCCTCTACTTGCCAGAGCCCCGGCTGTGCTAACCTTATCCTCTACTTGCCAGATCCCCGGCTGTGCTAACCTTATCATCTAATGGCCAGAGCCCCGGCTGTGCTAACCTTATCCTCTACTTGCCAGAGCCCTGGCTGTGCTAACCTTATCCTCTACTTGCCAGAGCCCCGGCTGTGCTAACCTTATCCTCTACTTGCCAGAGCCCCGGCTGTGCTAACCTTATCCTCTACTTGCCAGAGCCCTGGCTGTGCTAACCTTATCCTCTTCTTGCCAGAGCCCCTCCTGTGCTAACTTTATCATCTACTTGCCAGAGCCCCGGCTGTGCTAACCTTATCCTCTACTTGCCAGAGCCCCGGCTGTGCTAACCTTATCATCTACTTGCCAGAGCCCCGGCTGTGCTAACCTTATCCTCTTCTTGCCAGAGCCCCGGCTGTGCTAACCTTATCTTCTACTTGCCAGAGCCCCGGCTGTGCTAACCTTATCCTTTTCTTGCCAGAGCCCCAGCTGTGCTAACCTTATCCTCTTCTTGCCAGAACCCCGGCTGTGCTAACCTTATCCTCTACTTGCCAGAGCCCTGGCCGTGCTAACCTTATCCTCTACTTGCCAGAGCCCCGGCTGTGCTAACCTTATCCTCTACTTGCCAGAGCCCCGGCTGTGCTAACCTTATCCTCTACTTGCCAGAGCCCTGGCTGTGCTAACCTTATTGTCTGCTTGCCAGAGCCCCGGCTGTGCTAACCTTATCGCCTACTTGCCAGAGCCCCGGCTGTGCTAACCTTATCCTCTACTTGCCAGAGCCCCGGCTGTGCTAACCTTATCTTCTACTTGCCAGAGCCCCGGCTATGCTAACCTTATCCTCTACTTGCCAGAGCCCCGGCTGTGCTAACCTTATCCTCTACTTGCCAGAGCCCCAGCTGTGCTAACCTTATCCTCTTCTTGCCAGAGCCCCGGCTGTGCTAACCTTATCCTATTCTTGCCAGAGCCCTGGCTGTGCTAACCTTATCCTCTTCTTCCCAGAGCCCCGGCTGTGGTAAACGTATCCTCTTCTTGGCAATCAGACGCATGGATCCATGTCTGACTTAACAAAAAAATATATAATAAACAAATCTAAAAATATCTAAAAAAATCCAATGGAGTATAGCATGTGACGCTGACTTAGTGAGCCAGTGATGAGGAGTTAGAAGGACATGTACATTCAATAATATAAACAACCTAAGTGAGTGATTGAGTGCACACAATAGCTGTCACAAAGAAGAAAAATAGCATTCACAAAAAATAGTGTTCCCAAAAATTGGCGTACATAAAAAATGTTCAACCAGTTATATGTAAGTGAATCCAGTAGTGTTTCCTCCAAAGTGACGTGTGGAAATATAACGTGAAGTCTATAATAGTAGAATGTAAACGTTGAGTGGGTCAAATTATTGTGGTTCAGCTGCTAAATTAAAAAATTGTAAATCCGTGAGGTGTATAAAAATAAAAATAAAAATAACTTGTGAAAAAATCCACGTGGAAAACTTGAATTCAAATGATAAACAAAGGTCAAAAATCAAAAGACAAAAATCAAAAGACAAAAATATCAAAAGACAAAAATAGAAAATCAGTGATAATATTAAAAAGCACTAAAGATCTAGTGAAAACAAATCCTTAATTCAGATGTTAAAAATCCTTGGTAAGATCCATAACAAACAAATACATCGATAAAATACCTAAAAGGGAACAAAAGAGAAACAAATAGTGCAACACTGTATATGATATATAATATAGGTAATTAAAACCAAGCTCACCAGTATGCCAACGCGTTTCGGCCTAGACTAGGCCTTTCTCAAGACTATACTGTATCAGAAAATCTGGGAGCTTTAAGTAGGGTCAGTGTTGAAATGATTGGTGCTGTTTTGGCGCCATTTTTAGAGGCACCTCCCTTTCCTGTTTCACCCATTGCATCTCTGGGATATTTCCTATGTTATGTTTCCTGTTTCACCCATTGCATCTCTGGGATATTTCCTATGTTATGTTTCCTGTTTCACCCATTGCATCTCTGGGATATTTCCTATGTTATGTTTCCTGTTTCACCCATTGCATCTCTGGGATATTTCCTATGTTATGTTTATGTTTTCCCATCTTAAAGGTTAATTGGTTCCTATTATTGCCACAAATTCTAGTATAAATCTAGATTTTCCTATTTATTTGTTTTTTATTTTCATTATTAGGTAATAGTAGCGTTTTGTCAATGTTGTTATTATTATATTCTGTGTTAACTCAGTTAGTTTTCTGGGCGGGTTTCCCCTTTCTTTGGGCTCAAATTGCTTATTTATTTACATGGACTGGTTCTCATTTATGAATTGCCTCTGTTGATGTCAAAAACTTAATTTCCAATGCGATCTTATTTTGAAAATTGCTATGACCGGAAGTGGCCTGGTATCGCGGCATCAACTTCCGTTTTAGCTTTTGGGAGACATAGTTTATTCGATTCACCGGTCTCTATCATGTGACCGGAAGTTCTTTGGTCCACCGGTCTGCATCATATGACCGGAAGGTGCAGCATCATATTCCCCATTGACTTATGGGATATGTAGTTCCCTCACTTATTAGGACTACAGATCTTTCTCAGATGTTCGGTATTACCCGATCTTACTATGGCTCATTGTCTCTATGTGTCTATAACATATAATGTCAGAGTCAATGTGCCAATATGTAATAGAATCAGTTACTGGGAATAGTCAATTCTTTGAATAATGTATGTAATTTCTTACGATGCTGATCTGTCACTGCTTATAGTAAAACTGCTTCTAATAAAACTCGCTATATTAATTCTAAGCACATTCTTGGATCCTAATAAAACTCACTTTCTTAATTCTAGGCACATTCTTGGATCCTAATATTGAATAGCTTTACAATTTACTTTTATTTGTTCATACTTTCGTAATGGATAGCCGTTTCACTGCTTCCTTCTAGTTCTTTTGAAAATAAAGCCTATGGGTATTCTCAAGGAGCCATTGAGTCATATATGACCTTGATAAAGTATAGACCTGCAATGTTTATCTAACTTAACATTGTGAGACGTTTATTGCATCCTAATGCTGTATCTCACCGCCGATGGTGGGATGACAAACTGTAATGTCTCAAGAGGGATCAAGGATCTTCCTATCTGTTCACAGTGAAGGTGTAAGCTCAAATCTAATTGGGAGGGTTTCATTACATTTGTATGTGTATATAAAAACTTTAAGTGCCCATTAACCAGAAATCAGCTGGTGTAAGATCAGACGTAAATACACTCAAAGTGATGGCTTCTGTTTGACTTTGGGGCAGACGTGGGGTAGAGGATACAAGATACAAAATCTTCAAATTATGATATTTCATTTCACACATTAAGTAGTCCTACATTGGATTTTTGACCTTTGTTTATCATTTGAATTCAAGTTTTCCACGTGGATTTTTTCACAAGTTATTTTTATTTTTATTTTTATACACCTCACGGATTTACAATTTTTTAATTTAGCAGCTGAACCACAATAATTTGACCCACTCAACGTTTACATTCTACTATTATAGACTTCACGTTATATTTCCACACGTCACTTTGGAGGAAACACTACTGGATTCACTTACATATAACCGGTTGAACATTTGAACATTTTTTATGTACGCCAATTTTTGGGAACACTATTTTTTGTGAATGCTATTTTTCTTCTTTGTGAATGCTATTTTTCTTTGTTGACAGCTATTGTGTGCACTCAATCACTCACTTAGGCCTAGATTTAGAGTTCGGCGGTAGCCGTCAAAACCAGCGTTAGAGGCTCCTAACGCTGGTTTTGGCCGCCCGCCGGTATTTAGAGTCAGTCAGGAAAGGGTCTAACGCTCACTTTTCAGCCGCGACTTTTCCATACCGCAGATCCCCCTACGCCATTTGCGTAGCCTATCTTTTCAATGGGATCTTTCTAACGCCGGTATTTAGAGTCGTTTCTGCAGTGAGCGTTAGAGCTCTAACGACAAAACTTCAGCCGCCTGAAAATAGCAGGAGTTAAGAGCTTTCTGGCTAACGCCGGTTTATAAAGCTCTTAACTACTGTACCCTAAAGTACACTAACACCCATAAACTACCTATGTACCCCTAAACCGAGCTCCCCCCACATCGCCGCCACTCGATTAAAATTTTTAACCCCTAATCTGCCGACCGCCACCTACGTTATACTTATGTACCCCTAATCTGCTGCCCCTAACCCCGCCGACCCCTATATTACATTTATTAACCCCTAATCTGCCCCCCACAACATCGCCGCCAGCTACTTAAAATAATTAACCCCTAATCTTCCGACCGCAAAGCGCCGCCACCTACGTTATCCCTATGTACCCCTAATCTGCTGCCCCTAACACCGCCGACCCCTATATTATATTTATTAACCCCTAATCTGCCCCCCTCAACGTCGCCGACACCTGCCTACACTTATTAACTCCTAATCCGCCTCACTAACCCTATCATAAATAGTATTAACCCCTAATCTGCCCTCCCTAACATCGCCGACACCTACCTTCAATTATTAACCCCTAATCTTCCGATCGGAGCTCACCGCTATTCTAATAAATGTATTAACCCCTAAAGCTAAGTCTAACCCTAACACTAACACCCCCCTAACTTAAATATAATTTACATCTAACGAAATAAATTAACTCTTATTAAATAAATTAATCCTATTTAAAGCTAAATACTTACCTGTAAAATAAACCCTAATATAGCTACAATATAAATTATAATTATATTATAGCTATTTTAGGATTAATATTTATTTTACAGGCAACTTGGTATTTATTTTAACTAGGTACAATAGCTATTAAATAGTTAAGAACTATTTAATAGTTACCTAGTTAAAATAATTACAAAATTACCTGTAAAATAAATCCTAACCTAAGATATAATTAAACCTAACACTACCCTATCAATAAAATAATTAAATAAACTACCTACAATTACCTACAATTAACCTAACACTACACTATCAATAAATTAAATAAACACAATTGCTACAAATAAATACAATTAAATAAACTAGCTAAAGTACAAAAAATAAAAAAGAACTAAGTTACAGAAAATAAAAAAAATATTTACAAACATAAGAAAAATATTACAACAATTTTAAACTAATTACACCTACTCTAAGCCCCCTAATAAAATAACAAAGCCCCCCAAAATAAAAAATTCCCTACCCTATTCTAAATTAAAAAAGTTACAAGCTCTTTTACCTTACCAGCCCTGAACAGGGCCCTTTGCGGGGCATGCCCCAAGAAGTTCAGCTCTTTTGCCTGTAAAAAAAAAACATACAATACCCCCCCCCAACATTACAACCCACCACCCACATACCCCTAATCTAACCCAAACCCCCCTTAAATAAGCCTAACACTAATCCCCTGAAGATCTTCCTACCTTGTCTTCACCATCCAGGTATCACCGATCCGTCCTGGCTCCGATATCTTCATCCAACCCAAGCGGGGGCTAGACATCCACTGAAGAAGTCCAGAAGAGGGTCCAAAGTCTTCCTCCTATCCGGCAAGAAGAGGACATCCGGACCGGCAAACATCTTCTCCAAGCGGCATCTTCCATCTTCTTCCATCCGGAGCGAAGCGGCAGGATCCTGAAGACCCCCAGCGCGGAACATCCATCCGGACCGACGACTGAACGACGAATGACGGTTCCTTTAAATGACGTCATCCAAGATGGCGTCCCTCGAATTCCGATTGGCTGATAGGATTCTATCAGCCAATCGGAATTAAGGTAGGAATTTTCTGATTGGCTGATGGAATCAGCCAATCAGAATCAAGTTCAATCCGATTGGCTGATCCAATCAGCCAATCAGATTGAGCTCGCATTCTATTGGCTGTTCCGATCAGCCAATAGAATGCGAGCTCAATCTGATTGGCTGATTGGATCAGCCAATCGGATTGAACTAGATTCTGATTGGCTGATTCCATCAGCCAATCAGAAAATTCCTACCTTAATTCCGATTGGCTGATAGAATCCTATCAGCCAATCGGAATTCGAGGGACGCCATCTTGGATGACGTCCCTTAAAGGAACAGTCATTCGTCGTTCAGTCGTCGGTCCGGATGGATGTTCCGCGCTGGGGGTCTTCAGGATCCTGCCGCTTCGCTCCGGATGGAAGAAGATGGAAGATGCCGCTTGGAGAAGATGTTTGCCGGTCCGGATTTCCTCTTCTTGCCGGATAGGAGGAAGACTTTGGACCCTCTTCTGGACTTCTTCAGTGGATGTCTAGCCCCCGCTTGGGTTGGATGAAGATATCGGAGCCAGGACCGATCGGTGATACCTGGATGGTGAAGACAAGGTAGGAAGATCTTCAGGGGATTAGTGTTAGGCTTATTTAAGGGGGGTTTGGGTTAGATTAGGGGTATGTGGGTGGTGGGTTGTAATGTTGGGGGGGGGTATTGTATGTTTTTTTTTACAGGCAAAAGAGCTGAACTTCTTGGGGCATGCCCCGCAAAGGGCCCTGTTCAGGGCTGGTAAGGTAAAAGAGCTTGTAACTTTTTTAATTTAGAATAGGGTAGGGAATTTTTTATTTTGGGGGGCTTTGTTATTTTATTAGGGGGCTTAGAGTAGGTGTAATTAGTTTAAAATTGTTGTAATATTTTTCTTATGTTTGTAAATATTTTTTTTATTTTCTGTAACTTAGTTCTTTTTTATTTTTTGTACTTTAGCTAGTTTATTTAATTGTATTTATTTGTAGCAATTGTGTTTAATTAATTTATTGATAGTGTAGTGTTAGGTTAATTGTAGGTAATTGTAGGTAGTTTATTTAATTATTTTATTGATAGGGTAGTGTTAGGTTTAATTATATCTTAGGTTAGGATTTATTTTACAGGTAAATTTGTTATTATTTTAACTAGGTAACTATTAAATAGTTCTTAACTATTTAATAGCTATTGTACCTAGTTAAAATAAATACCAAGTTGCCTGTAAAATAAATATTAATCCTAAAATAGCTATAATATAATTATAATTTATATTGTAGCTATATTAGGGTTTATTTTACAGGTAAGTATTTAGCTTTAAATAGGATTAATTTATTTAATAAGAGTTAATTAATTTCGTTAGATGTAAATTATATTTAAGTTAGGGGGTGTTAGTGTTAGGGTTAGACTTAGCTTTAGGGGTTAATACATTTATTAGAATAGCGGTGAGCTCCGATCGGAAGATTAGGGGTTAATAATTGAAGGTAGGTGTCGGCGATGTTAGGGAGGGCAGATTAGGGGTTAATACTATTTATGATAGGGTTAGTGAGGCGGATTAGGGGTTAATAACTTTATTATAGTAGCGCTCAGGTCCGCTCGGCAGATTAGGAGTTAATAAGTGTAGGCAGGTGTCGGCGACGTTGTGGGGGGCAGATTAGGGGTTAATAAATATAACATAGGGGTCGGCGATGTTAGGGCAGCAGATTAGGGGTACATAGGGATAACGTAGGTTGCGGCGGTTTACGGAGCGGCAGATTAGGGGTTAAAAGTGTAATGCAGGGGTCAGCGATAGCGGGGGCGCCAGATTAGGGGTTAATAAGTGTAAGGTTAGGGGTGTTTAGACTCGGGGTACATGTTAGAGTGTTAGGTGCAGACGTAGGAAGTGTTTCCCCATAGGAAACAATGGGGCTGCGTTAGGAGCTGAACGCTGCTTTTTTGCAGGTGTTAGGTTTTTTTTCAGCTCAAACAGCCCCATTGTTTCCTATGGGAGAATCGTGCACGAGCACGTTTTTGAGGCTGGCCGCGTCCGTAAGCAACTCTGGTATCGAGAGTTGCATTTGCGGTAAAAATGCTCTACGCTCCTTTTTTAGAGCCTAACGCAGCATTTGTTTGAACTCTCGATACCAGAGTTAAATTTATGGTGCGGCCAGAAAAAAGCCCGCGGAGCGTTAACAACCCATCTACCGCCAAACTCCAAATCTAGGCCTTAGGTTGTTTATATTATTGAATGTACATGTCCTTCTAACTCCTCATCACTGGCTCACTAAGTCAGCATCACATGCTATACTCCATTGGATTTTTTTAGATATTTTTAGATTTGTTTATTATATATTTTTTTGTTAAGTCAGACATGGATCCATGCGTCTGATTGCCATTTGTAAATTTTTATATGTATTAAAATGTACTTTTTACTAGCCTTTTAAGCTTTTTAGTGCTTACTCTCTCCCCATTTTAACTTTTATATTGTTAGCCTACTAGGAGGCTATATAGTTAGTAAGCGTAAGGCCCTGGGTGTAGCGCTCGGTCCACTTCTCCTGTTCTTATCCTCTTCTTGCCAGAGCCCTGGCTGTGCTAACCTTATCCTCTTCTTGCCAGAGCCCCGGCTGTGCTAAACTTATCCTCTTCTTGCCAGAGCCCTGGCTGTGCTAACCTTATCCTCTACTTGCTAGAGCCCAGTGTGCTTAGAGGAATGTGGCTGCACCTCACTGACGAGACCCATAGGAGGCCGAAACGATCATCTGGGGTTGTCATGTTCCTTGTTCAGAGGAGAATTGCCTGGTATTTCGGGGCTGGACTGACCTTACTTGGTGGGATCAGACTGATATACTTCAGGAAAGTTTTCCTCTGTGAAAACCACAGTGGTCTAAAAGAGGCTGCTTCCGGGTGGTAAATCGCCATAAAACAAGTCACTGAGCTGTTGTTCGTTCCTGGTAGAGCGCTTCTCTCTTCGCATTTTAACTGTATAAAGTAGCCTACTCTTTAGATTACATGGGGGGGGGCTGGGAGGGTGGGAGAGGAGAAAAAAAAATGATGTATATATGTGTTACCAGATCCCTAATAGAACTATTTCCCTATTGGAATTCTGGATTCCCAAGAATAGTTTGATATTTAGATACGTCAGTTTTAATTGTTACTATTGTAAGGATCTTGCGTCAAGCTATTATCGGTATATATATATGGATTTGAGTCGTTTTATAATTTTAGGTTTCATACTAAGTCTGCAGTGTATTAAAGATACCGGTAATTATGGATAAGTCATATTATGTTCAAGATCATTATTATTAAAATAGTCTAAATTTACAATCCAGTCCACCACTATTCGGGCTAAAGATACTAAATTGTATATCCGAATATCCGGTAGTGCTAAACCTCCAGATTTCTTTAGGAGACAGAGTTTTTTTAAGTGAGATTCTCGGTTTCTTCATCATAATGAAGCATTTAAAGTTTTCAAATCCTTTTCCTTTATAAAAACTGGAGTGTTCTGTGTAACATATACAAATTTTGGTAGGAGTGCCATTTAAAAAGAGCTATCCGACCGGAAATGAAGAGTGGGAAATTCTGCCAGCTTTTCATATGTTCTTTAACTCTATCCAGAACCGGACATATGAAGGGAGATAAAAAAAAAACTAGATATTTAAGAGCCTTAGTTACTACTTTGAAAGGTGTTACAGCAGCTGATTCCCCATTTTTCCTAATCTATAGGATCTCAGATTTTGAAGCATTTGCTTTGTAACCCAAACAACTCAATAATTGATAAAACTTTTGGAATGTTTATCCTGTTGTTGGATATATATAGTAAAACATAATCTGCGTACAAAGTGATCTTTAACTCCTAATGTCTAATTTGAATACCTTCCTGATATTGTCGGATCATAATAGCTAGGGGTTCAATTGAGAGATTAAAAAGCAAAGGGGATAAGGGACATCCTTGACGCGTACCTCTGTTAAGAGTTATAGCTGGTGATAACTTGTTGTTCACTATTAATTGTGTAGTAGAAGTGCTACATAAGTTCTGGATAAACAAAACAAAGTTTTCCTTAAATCCAAATTTGAATAGGGAAAATATCAAATGATCCTACTGAACAGAATCAAAAAAAATTTCCGCATCAATCTAGATGATTGCTAGGTCTGGAGAGGATATTTCCTCTTGCCCAGAAAGTCCTTTTAAAAAATGGAAATAGTCAATAGTCAGAAAAGTCTCTCCGATCTTAGCAGCAGAATTTCTTTGATACATGAACCCTGCCTGGTCTTTATGAATAATATTTGGCAATATAGTTTGAAGGCGATTAGCCAGAATATATGTAAGTAACTTGTAATCGGAGTTAAGAAGTGCTATAGGCCTATAAGATTCTTTTTTTGTAGGATCCTTCCCTTATTTTAAAATGAATGTAGTCATAGATGTAGAGAAGTTAGGGGGAATAGTTTTATTCTCAGTGTAGAAATAATTTAAAAGATTTTCCAGGTGCGGGGGTCTTATTTTGATCTAAGATTTTATAAAACTCATTAGGAAGTGCATCCGACCCAGGTGCCTTATCCATTGATAGGTTTTTAATAGATTTTTTGATATCTGTTTCAGTAATAGGGGCATTAATATTTACAACTGACTCAGGATATATAATAGGGTTTTGAATCTTTCCCCAGAATGCATCTCTGTTTTGCGTATTAGATTCCTGTGATGTATATAATCTGGTATAATATTTAATAAAAATTTGCATCACCTCTTCTGGGGTTGTGGCAGTTATCCCATTGCTTTCAATTCTGTTAATTGCTGGTGGCTTGTTGGTATTCTTAACAAGGGTTGCTAACAATTTTCCAGATTTATTTCCATATTTATAGAACCTGGATTGTGATCTTATTTCAGATTGTGTTGTTTTGTGTATTAAGTAAGTATCCCTTTCTTTTTTAGCTCGAGTATAAGTATCCCAGTTTTCTGTGGTTCTCTCTAGCAAATACCGATTATATGACTTTGTTAAAAAATGTAGCACTTCTTGTTCCCTCTTCCTGTATCTTTATCGGTAGAGCTATAGTATATGCTATGATCTCCCCCCTTAGCACCGCCTTGGCCGTTTCCCAGAATATTACTGGTTTAGTTATGGACTCGTGGTTATACTATAGATATTCATCAAATTTTCTCTTTAAATTTTTTATCAGTACAGAGATATTTTGGAAAAAAGAAACGCTAAGGGACAGAACTACGATTGGGGATGGCAATTAGGAGAGAAATTGGAGCATAATCTGAGAGGGAGATTGCAGCTTTGATTTGTAATTTAGCTGTCTTAACTATTAAAAATACATCAATCCTAGAAAGTGATTTATTTGCCTTGGACAAACACGTGTATTCTCTGATATCCGGGTTCTGTACCCTCCAAATAGCCCTTACTGACAAATTCAAACACATCTGTTATGGTACCAACAGGATACCAAGGGTTAATACCAGGTGAACGATGTCCTGAATAGGGGATCAGCAACTCACAACCCAACCTCAAACATGAGACCAGGCTCCACATTGAAGGTAAAAACAGAATGTCATTTATTGAAGGCTATATGCCCAGTATTTATGCAGGTCTGACCCCTAGATGGGGGGTTGAAAAAATATTGTACATTAGATAGAGGGAAAACGCCCTTTGACATGCCACAATAGAATTACATTACTTAAGTTAGTCTTTCTTATCACTTAGGCGTCTGCTCTCTGGATGTGATTAAACAATGTGAATGTTTATCACTAAACTTAATTACAGTACACAATAGCTGATGCCAGCAACCCTGTCTTTAGAAAATAGCTTCTTAAAGCTGAACAAAGTTAACTCTTTCAGTACTGACAGAAGGGTCTGTCACAACATCTAAACATTTTGGTCTCTAGACCATCTCTTTAAGTTTTGGTTGAAGGTAACTTTTTCCTATGCCTGTCTAAAGGGTATTGGGGAGCCATGTTAAAATCACCTCCAGCAATAAAATATCCCACTGAGCATTGTAATATTTTCTCCAGAACTGAGTCCCAGAAACCACCACTAATAACATTTGGGGTGTAAATATTACAAAGTGTATAAATATAATTAGCTATCTTTAATTTTAAGAGAAGATATCTACCCTCTGGATCTATATAGACTTGTAGGGTCTGATAATCAATATTTTTCCCTATTAAAATGGCTACTCCTCTTTTCCTCTTGACACCTGGCGAGGCAAAAACCTCCCCAACCCATAAGATTCTTAACTATGCAACTTCAACCAAGTCTAAATGCGTTTCCTGCAAAAAGGCTGTATCACATTTTAATCTTTTCAAGTGCGCTAGTAAAACCCACCACCCACACAACCAACCCCCCAAATAAAAACCTAATCTATAAAACCTAAGCTCCCCATTGCCCTGAAAAGGGCATTTGTATGGGCATTGCCCTTAAAAGGGAATTTAGGTCTTTTTCAAAAGCCCAAACCCTAATCTAAAATTAAAACCCACCCAATAAACCCTTAAACAAGCCTAACACTAACCCCCGAAGATCCAATTACAGTTTCTGAAGAGCCGACATCCATCCTCAACGAAGCGGCAGAAGTCCACATCGTAGCCAGCAGAAGTCTTCATCCAAGCGGGCAGAAGTCTTCATCCAACCGGGTAGAAGTCTTCATCCAGACGGCATCTTCTATCTTCATCCATCTGGCGCGGAGCAACTCCATCTTCAAGACATTCGGCACGGAGCATCCTCTTCTTTTGACGTCTTCCTTACAATGAGCTTTGCCTTTAAATGACGTCATCCAAGATGGCGTCCCTTAGATTCCGATTGGCTGATAGAATTATATCAGCCAATCCGAATTAAGGTTGAAAAAAAAAAATCCTATTGGCTGTTGCAATCAGTCAATAGAATGCGAGCTCAATCCTATTGGCTGATTGGATCAGCCAATAGGATGAAAGCTCAATCCGATTGGCTGATTGCAACAGCCAATAGGATTTTTTCAACCTTAATTCCGATTGGCTGATAGAATTCTATCAGCCAATCGGAATCTAAGGGACGCCATCTTGGATGACGTCATTTAAAGGCAAAGCTCATTGTAAGGAAGATGTCGAAAGAAGAGGATGCTCCGTGTCGGATGTCTTGAAGATGGAGCAGCTCCGCGCCGGATGGATGAAGATAGAAGATGATGTCTCGATGAAGACTTCTGCCCGGTTGGATGAAGACTTCGGACCGCATGGATGAATACTTCTGCCAGCTTCGATGAGGACTTCTGCCGCTTCATTGAGGATGGATGTTGGCTCTTCAGAAACTGTAAGTGGATCTTCGGGGGTTAGTGTTAGGCACTTTTTTAAGGGTTTATTGGGTGGGTTTTAATTTTAGATTAGGGTTTGGGCTTTTGATTTTCAGGGCAATGGGGATCTTAGGTTTTTAGATTAGGTTTGTATTTGGGGGGCTGGTTGTGTGGGTGGTGGGTTTTACTGTTGGGGGGTTATTTGTATGTTTTATTTACAGGTAAAAGAGCCAATTTCTTTGGAGCAATGCCCAGCAAAAGGCCCTTTTAAGGGCCATTGGTAGTTTATTTTAGACTAGGTTTTTTTTATTTTGGGGGGGCTTTTTTATTTTCATAGGGCTCTTAGATTAGGTGTAATTAGTTTAAACATTTGATCATTTATTTTTTATTTTGTGTAACTTAGTGTTTATTTGTTTTTTGTAACTTACTTGTTAGTTTTTTGTAACTTTGTAATTTTTAATAGTAGATTTAAATTATATGAGTAAGGTTAGGTTTTTAAATATATAATATAGTGAATTTAATTTGTAGTTTAATGTAATTTTAGTATAACAGTTAGGGTAGATGCATTATTAGTTTAATGTAATTTTAGTCTAATAGTTAGGGTAGGTTAATTATTAGTTTAATATAGTTTAATGTAATTTTAGTCTAATAGGGTAGGTTAATTATTAGTTTAATATAGTTTAATGTAATTTTAGTCTAATAGTTAGGGTAGATTAATTATTAGTTTAAAATAGTTTGATGTAATTTTAGTATAACAGTTAGGGTAGATTAATTAATAGTTTAATATAATTTAATTTAAATCTAAAGGTAAGTTTAAATTTATTATAAGATAGGGATGAGTTAATATTTAATATAAGGTTTAGGGGTTAATAGGTTAATTTAGTTTATGGCGATGTGGGGGGCTGGCGGTTTAGGGGTTAATAGGTTTAGTAAGTGGTAGTGATGTGGGAGGCCAGAGGTTTAGGGGGTCCGGGAGCGGCGGAATAGGGGTTAATACGTTTATTAGAGTTGCGGCGGTGTCGGGGAGCAGCGGGATAGGGGTTAATAACTTTATTAGAGTTGCGGTGGGCTCCGGGAGCAGTGGGATAGGGGTTAATAACTTTATTTAGTTGCGGCGGGGTCCGGGAGCGGCGGGATAGGGGTTAAACATTTTAGTATAGTGGCAGTGTTTAGTGACAGGGTATAAATAAAGCGGTGAAAAAGCCGAATAGCAGCGAGATCGATGACTGCTAGTTAACAACAGTCCGCTGCTCATCGCCCGTACTTGGTGCGCGGCTTTTTGACAGCTTTTTATATAAATACGGAGAGCGTATTCAGGTCCGCGGCCGCGATGTTAGGCGATGTCAGGCAAGCGTATTGGTGCCGTTGAATGCAAGTAAGTTGTTGGCTTGATAAGTAGGCCTCTGTATGTTTATCCTAATTCGTTCTCCATCACAAATTTCTCAGCCTCCTTGGGATTATCAAAAAGGTAATTCAATGTAATTCTAAGTCTTGCTGGATAGATTACAGTGGCCTGTATTCCTTGATTGATAAATCTGGTGCATATGGGGGCGATTTCTTTTCTTTTTAAGGATGTCTCAGATGAAAAATCTTGAAAAAACATAATTTATGTAAAAACTTACCTGATAAATTCATTTCTTTCATATTAGCAAGAGTGCATGAGCTAGTGACGTATGGGATATACATTCCTACCAGGAGGGGCAAAAGTTTCCCAAACCTCAAAATGCCTACAAATACACCCCTCACCACACCCACAAATCAGTTTAACGAATAGCCAAGAAGTGGGGTGATAAGAAAAAAGTGCGAAAGCATTAAAAAAAATAAGGAATTGGAATAATTGTGCTTTATACAAAAAAATCATAACCACCACAAAAAGGGTGGGCCTCATGGACTCTTGCTAATATGAAAGAAATGAATTTATCAGGTAAGTTCTTACATAAATTATGTTTTCTTTCATGTAATTAGCAAGAGTCCATGAGCTAGTGACGTATGGGATAATGGGATAGATGTGGATCTTCCACGCAAGAGTCACTAGAGAGGGAGGGATAAAATAAAGACAGCCAATTCCGCTGAAAAATAATCCACACCCAAAATAATTTAAATTTTATAATGAAAAAAACTGAAAATATAAGCAGAAGATTCAAACTGAAACAGCTGCCTGAAGTACTTTTCTACCAAAAACAGCTTCAGAAGAAGAAAACACATCAAAATGGTAGAATTTAGTAAAAGTATGCAAAGAAGACCAAGTTGCTGCTTTGCAAATCTGATCAACCGAAGCTTCATTCCTAAACGCCCAGGAAGTAGAAACTGACCTAGTAGAATGAGCTGTAATCCTTTGAGGCAGAGTTTTACCAGACTCAACATAAGCATGATGGATTAAAGATTTCAATCAAGATGCCAAACAAATGGCAGAGGCCTTCTGACCTTTCCTAGAACCGGAAAAGATAACAAATAGACTAGAAGTCTTTCGGGAAGACTTAGTAGCTTCAACATAATATTTCAAAGCTCTAACAACATCCAAAGAATGCAATGATCTCTCCTTAGAATTCTTAGGATTAGGACATAATGAAGGAACCACAATTTCTCTACTAATGTTGTTGGAATTCACAACCTTAGGTAAAAATTCAAAAGAAGTTCGCAACACCGCCTTATCCTGGTGAAAAATCAGAAAAGGAGATTCACAAGAAAGAGCAGATAATTCAGAAACTCTTCTCACCACCTCCATAGGAGGCAAAGTTTGTAAAACTGATTTGTGGGTGTGGTGAGGGGTGTATTTGTAGGCATTTTGAGGTTTGGGAAACTTTGCCCCTCCTGGTAGGAATGTATATCCCATACGTCACTAGCTCATGGACTCTTGCTAATTACATGAAAGAAAGGAATATTTTAACACCCCCTATTAAGATGGGTTGAATTTTCCGGTAATATTGCATCAAAATGATTTTATCATGGAAATTGAGAAGTTTGTCAATAACCGGTCTAGGCCTATAGTCTTTTTTACTATCAGTTGGGAGTGCCCCCATTCTATGTGCCCGCTCTACTATAATAGGAAGGTGTGTAGGAGGAATACCCTGAAGTTTAATCAGTGTAATGGATATAAATTCTATCAGGTTCTCATATGTTTCATTCTCCGGAAGACCAATTATCCTGATATTATTTCTTCTGGAGCGGTTTTCCAGATCTTCTATTTTAAATTGTAGTTTTGAAAGAATAGAGTTATTGCTTTCAAATTTAGATTTAAGTGCCTCATCATTATCCTCTAAAGCCGATATCCTTTGTTCAGCCTCTTGAAGTCTATTGGAAAATTGCCTCACTTGGTTGATTAGTAAGTATATCTTGTTTCATTTCGGATTTAAGGATATCAAATTTAGGTGACAATGCACTTGCAATATTCTCAACCAAGGTTTGCATATCAGTTTTTTTCATTACAGCATATAGGGTTAGTATTTGTAGAATGTATCTCTACTGCCGTGTCTACAGTATTTCTGTTTTTCCTCTCTCTAGGTTTACCAGCCATAGCTGGAGAGGTGATTTTGGAATAAGTTGGTGACTTAATAAATGTATCCATATATTGTGAGACAAGCGAGAGAAGAGAAAAAAAAAGGGGGGGGAGGGGAGTGAAGTGAATTAGTGAAGGATACACAAAAAAAATCATTACAAAAGAGTGTCTTAAAGCGACCTAAAATGTGTCTAGGACAAGCAATGCGGGTAAAAAAAGAGAGAAAACAAAAAGGAAAAGTACGTCCAGTTACAAGATGTTACAATAGATTAAAATAACCCTTAGTAGACACCGCTGGCTGAAAATATATTAACAAACCCAGGGATATAATAAATCAAACCAATACACAAATCATTTATGACTCTGATAAAGTATCCTGGGTAAAGGTATAAATTATTAAATTGCACAATTCACACTTGTGTCCTATTATAGTTATCAATTATATAAAGTAACTATCGGCTAGATTACGAGTTTTGCGGTTAGAGCTGCTCGGTACTAACTTGCAAGTCATTGTCACCGCTCACCTCCCTACAGCGCTGGTATTACAGGTTTGCAAAAACCCGGCGTTAGCAGGCAATATTGCAGCGTAAAGCTCCATACCGCACTCCAATACCAGCGCTGCGGTGAGCTGGTTGTACGTGCTCGTGCACGATTTCCCCATAGACATCAATGGGGAGAACTGGCTGAAAAAAAGCCTAACACCTGCAATAAAGAGCGTAAAGCTCCGTAAAGCAGCCCCATTGATTCCTATGAGGAAACTAACTTTATGTTTACACCTAACACCCTGACATGAAACCCGAGTCTAAACACCCCTAATCTGCCGCCCCTGATATCGCCAACACCTACATTACACTTATTAACCCCTAATCTGCCGCCCCTGATATCGCCAACACCTACATTACACTTATTAACCCCTAATCTGCCACCCCCAACACCTACATTACACTTATTAACCCCTAATCTGCAACCCCCGACATCGCCAACACCTACATTACACTTATTAACCCCTAATCTGCCGCCCCCGACATCGGCAACACCTACATTACACTTATTAACCCCTAATCTGCAACCCCCGACATCGCCAACACCTACATTACACTTATTAACCCCTAATCTGCCGCCCCCGACATCGCCAATACCTACATTACACTTATTAACCCCTAATCTGCCACCCCCAACACCTACATTACACTTATTAACCCCTAATCTGCCGCCCCCGACATCGGCAACACCTACATTACACTTATTAGTCCCTAATCTGCCGTCCCCAATGTCGCCGCCACCTACATTACAGTTAGAATTTTATTTTAGTGTTTGCGATGCGGGAGGGCCTCGGTTTAGGGGTTAATAGGTAGTTTATGGGTGTTGGTGTACTTTTTAGCACTTTAGTTATGAGTTTTAGGTTACGGCGTTGTAACATAAAAGCCATAACTACTGACTTTCAGTTTACGTTATGGATCTTGACGGTATTGGCTGTACCGCTCACTTTTTGGCCTCCCAGGCAAACTCGTAATACCGGCACAAAGGAAGTCCCATTGAAAAATGACTTTTTGAAAGCTGCGGTAGTTACGTTGCGTTATGGCCAAAAAAGTGTGCGGTGCCCCTAAACCTGCAAGACTTGTAATACCAGCAATAGTGAAAAAGAACCTTAACGCTGCAAAACTCGTAATCTAGCCAAATGTTTGCAAAAATGTAAGAATATTTCAATTGTTTTGCTTAATCCGGCCATTATTTAGACAAGCAATAGTAGTGCACAATAGAAAATGACAGCTCTGGCCCTGTTTTTAATAGTATTTTAGCAAATAAATGTATTGTGAGACAAGCGAGAGAAGAGAAAAAAAAGGGGGGGAGGGGAGTGAATTAGTGAAGGATACAAAAGACCTAAAATGTGTCTAGGACAAGCAATAGAAAATGACAGCTCTCATTCACTTTAAAGGGACGCTGAACCCAATCTTTTCTTCTGTGATTCAGATAAAGCAGCAATATTAAGCAACTTTCTAATTTACTCCTAATTTTGTTTTCATTCTCTTGGTATTTTTATTTGAAAAGCAAGAATTTAAGTTTAGATGCCGGCCCATTTATGGTGAACAACCTCGGTTGTCCTTGCTGATTGGACAGCACCAATACACAAGTGCTGTCTATGGTTCTGAACCACAAATTTGCTGGCTCCTTAGCTTAGATGCCTTCTTTTTCAAATAAAGATAGCAAGAGAACGAAGAAAAAATGATAATAGAAGTAAAGTAGAAAGTTGCTTAAAATTGCTGCTCTATCTGAATCCTGAAAGAAAACAAATTGGTTCAGTGTCCCTTTAGGTGAACCTGTGATAACTGTAATAGTAATGACACCGCTCCAATCCGTACAAGCAGCGTCCGAGTACCAGAACTGATTATGGGGGACCTCTATGTATTCCCTATGCGCCTTACAGCTAGAGTTTACTGAAGTGCATAAATACCAGAACTGATTATGGGGGACCTCTATGTATTCCCTATGCGCCTTACAGCTAGAGTTTACTGAAGTGTCTATAAATATACAGTATATATAGGGACAGACGACACAAAAACATATAGACAATCCCTTTATTAGCCATTCCCCATGTGCCTTACAGCTAGAGTTTACTGAAGTGTCTATAAATATACAGTATATATAGGGACAGACAACACAAAAACATATAGACAATCCCTTTATTAGCCATTCCCTATGTGCCTTACAGCTAGAGTTTACTGAAGTGCATAAATATACAGTATATATAGGGACAGACAACACAAAAACATATAGACAATCCCTTTATTAGCCATTCCCTATGTGCCTTACAGCTAGAGTTTACTGAAGTATATATAAATATACAGTATATATAGGGACAGACAACACAAAAACATATAGACAATCCCTTTATTAGCCATTCCCTATGTGCCTTACAGCTAGAGTTTACTGAAGTGCATAAATATACAGTATATATAGGGACAGACGACACAAAAACATATAGACAATCCCTTTATTAGCCATTCCCTATGTGCCTTACAGCTAGAGTTTACTGAAGTGTATAAATATACAGTATATATAGGGACAGACGACACAAAAACATATAGACAATCCCTTTATTAGCCATTCCCTATGTGCCTTACATACTAGAGTTTACTGAAGTGTCTATAAATATACAGTATATATAGGGACAGACAACACAAAAACATATAGACAATCCCTTTATTAGCCATTCCCTATGTGCCTTACAGATAGAGTTTACTGAAGTGTCTATAAATATACAGTGTATATAGGGACAGACAACACAAAAACATATAGATAATCCCTTTATTAGCCATTCCCTATGTGCCTTACAGCTAGAGTTTACTGAAGTGTCTATAAATATACAGTATATATAGGGACAGACGACACAAAAACATATAGACAATCCCTTTATTAGCCATTCCCTATGTGCCTTACAGCTAGAGTTTACTGAAGTGTATAAATATACAGTATATATAGGGACAGACAACACAAAAACATATAGACAATCCCTTTATTAGCCATTCCCTATGCGCCTTACAGCTAGAGTTTACTGAAGTGTCTATAAATATACAGTATATATAGGGACAGACAACACAAAAACATATAGATAATCCCTTTATTAGCCATTCCCTATGTGCCTTACAGCTAGAGTTTACTGAAGTGTCTATAAATATACAGTATATATAGGGACAGACGACACAAAAACATATAGACAATCCCTTTATTAGCCATTCCCTATGTGCCTTACAGCTAGAGTTTACTGAAGTGTCTATAAATATACAGTATATATATAGGGACAGACAACACAAAAACATATAGACAATCCCTTTATTAGCCATTCCCTATGCGCCTTACAGCTAGAGTTTACTGAAGTGTCTATAAATATACAGTATATATATAGGGACAGACAACACAAAAACATATAGACAATCCCTTTATTAGCCATTCCCCATGTGCCTTACAGCTAGAGTTTACTGAAGTGTATATAAATATACAGTATATATAGGGACAGACAACACAAAAACATATAGACAATCCCTTTATTAGCCATTCCCTATGTGCCTTACAGCTAGAGTTTACTGAAGTGTATATAAATATACAGTATATATAGGGACAGACAACACAAAAACATATAGATAATCCCTTTATTAGCCATTCCCTATGTGCCTTACAGCTAGAGTTTACTGAAGTGTATAAATATACAGTATATAAATAGGGACAGACAACACAAAAACATATAGACAATCCCTTTATTAGCCATTCCCTATGTGCCTTACAGCTAGAGTTTACTGAAGTGTCTAAATATACAGTGTATATAGGGACAGACGACACAAAAACATATAGACAATCCCTTTATTAGCCATTCCCCATGTGCCTTACAGCTAGAGTTTACTGAAGTGTATATAAATATACAGTATATATAGGGACAGACAACACAAAAACATATAGACAATCCCTTTATTAGCCATTCCCTATGTGCCTTACAGCTAGAGTTTACTGAAGTGTCTATAAATATACAGTATATATAGGGACAGACGACACAAAAACATATAGACAATCCCTTTATTAGCCATTCCCTATGTGCCTTACAGCTAGAGTTTACTGAAGTATATATAAATATACAGTATATATAGGGACAGACAACACAAAAACATATAGACAATCCCTTTATTAGCCATTCCCTATGTGCCTTACAGCTAGAGTTTACTGAAGTGTCTAAATATACAGTGTATATAGGGACAGACGACACAAAAACATATAGACAATCCCTTTATTAGCCATTCCCTATGTGCCTTACAGCTAGAGTTTACTGAAGTGTCTATAAATATACAGTATATATAGGGACAGACAACACAAAAACATATAGACAATCCCTTTATTAGCCATTCCCTATGTGCCTTACAGCTAGAGTTTACTGAAGTGTCTATAAATATACAGTATATATAGGGACAGACGACACAAAAACATATAGACAATCCCTTTATTAGCCATTCCCTATGTGCCTTACATACTAGAGTTTACTGAAGTGTCTATAAATATACAGTATATATAGGGACAGACAACACAAAAACATATAGACAATCCCTTTATTAGCCATTCCCTATGTGCCTTACAGCTAGAGTTTACTGAAGTATATATAAATATACAGTATATATAGGGACAGACGACACAAAAACATATAGACAATCCCTTTATTAGCCATTCCCTATGAGCCTTACAGCTAGAGTTTACTGAAGTGTCTATAAATATACAGTATATATAGGGACAGACAACACAAAAACATATAGACAATCCCTTTATTAGCCATTCCCTATGTGCCTTACAGCTAGAGTTTACTGAAGTATATATAAATATACAGTATATATAGGGACAGACAACACAAAAACATATAGACAATCCCTTTATTAGCCATTCCCCATGTGCCTTACAGCTAGAGTTTACTGAAGTGTCTATAAATATACAGTATATATAGGGACAGACAACACAAAAACATATAGACAATCCCTTTATTAGCCATTCCCTATGTGCCTTACAGCTAGAGTTTACTGAAGTGTATATAAATATACAGTATATATAGGGACAGACAACACAAAAACATATAAACAATCCCTTTATTAGCCATTCCCTATGTGCCTTACAGCTAGAGTTTACTGAAGTGTCTATAAATATACAGTATATATAGGGACAGACAACACAAAAACATATAGACAATCCCTTTATTAGCCATTCCCTATGTGCCTTACAGATAGAGTTTACTGAAGTGTCTATAAATATACAGTGTATATAGGGACAGACGACACAAAAACATATAGACAATCCCTTTATTAGCCATTCCCTATGTGCCTTACAGCTAGAGTTTACTGAAGTGTCTATAAATATACAGTATATATAGGGACAGACAACACAAAAACATATAGACAATCCCTTTATTAGCCATTCCCTATGTGCCTTACAGCTAGAGTTTACTGAAGTGCATAAATATACAGTATATATAGGGACAGACAACACAAAAACATATAGACAATCCCTTTATTAGCCATTCCCTATGTGCCTTACAGCTAGAGTTTACTGAAGTATATATAAATATACAGTATATATAGGGACAGACAACACAAAAACATATAGACAATCCCTTTATTAGCCATTCCCTATGTGCCTTACAGCTAGAGTTTACTGAAGTGTCTATAAATATACAGTATATATAGGGACAGACAACACAAAAACATATAGACAATCCCTTTATTAGCCATTCCCTATGTGCCTTACAGCTAGAGTTTACTGAAGTATATATAAATATACAGTATATATAGGGACAGACAACACAAAAACATATAGACAATCCCTTTATTAGCCATTCCCTATGTGCCTTACATACTAGAGTTTACTGAAGTGTCTATAAATATACAGTATATATAGGGACAGACAACACAAAAACATATAGACAATCCCTTTATTAGCCATTCCCTATGTGCCTTACAGATAGAGTTTACTGAAGTGTATAAATATACAGTATATATAGGGACAGACAACACAAAAACATATAGACAATCCCTTTATTAGCCATTCCCTATGTGCCTTACAGCTAGAGTTTACTGAAGTATATATAAATATACAGTATATATAGGGACAGACGACACAAAAACATATAGACAATCCCTTTATTAGCCATTCCCCATGTGCCTTACAGCTAGAGTTTACTGAAGTGTCTATAAATATACAGTATATATAGGGACAGACAACACAAAAACATATAGATAATCCCTTTATTAGCCATTCCCTATGTGCCTTACAGCTAGAGTTTACTGAAGTGTATATAAATATACAGTATATATAGGGACAGACAACACAAAAACATATAGACAATCCCTTTATTAGCCATTCCCTATGTGCCTTACAGCTAGAGTTTACTGAAGTGTCTATAAATATACAGTATATATAGGGACAGACAACACAAAAACATATAGACAATCCCTTTATTAGCCATTCCCCAGTGGTTAAATTAATACTTTTTACCTCTGTGATTACCTTGTTTCTAAGCATCTTCTGACTGTCCCCTGATCACATGACTTGCATTTAAGCCAATTAGTGCTGTGTTGTTAGAATCCACGGGCGTCAGCACAATGCTATCTATATGGCTCACATGATCTAGCTTCCCCTGATGTGAAAAGCAAGTACAAAAGCATGTGATCTTTAGGGACTTAGGGATTTAGAGATTTATAAAGTATATTAATGTAACCATGTATGTTTGTGCAAAGCTGGGGGATGGGTACTAAAGGCGTTGTCTATCTTTTTATACAATAACAAATTGTTCACTGTCCCTTTAAATCTTTCAGACTTAAACAAATCTGTTTTCCTGCTGCTCTTTCGTAACTTAAGCTGTGAGAAGGAACCGGCACAAATCTTTTTCAATTGCTAGATTTTCGGGTTGCGATCCACAAGTTGTTAGTTTCACTAGCGGGTTTTATTCCATTTAGGCCAATGAGAGGTTACATTGCTGATGCGTGTACCGGTTACATTCAGACAACAGCTGATGCGTGTACCGGTTACATTCAGACAACAGCTGATGCGTGTACCGGTTACATTCAGACAACAGCTGATGCGTGTATTGGTTACATTCAGACAACAGCTGATGCGTGTACCGGTTACATTCAGACAACAGCTGATGCGTGTACCGGTTACATTCAGACAACAGCTGATGCGTGTATTGGTTACATTCAGACAACAGCTGATGCGTGTACCGGTTACATTCAGACAACAGCTGATGCGTGTACCGGTTACATTCAGACAACAGCTGATGCGTGTACTGGTTACATTCAGACAACAGCTGATGCGTGTACTGGTTACATTTAGACAACAGCTGATGCGTGTATCGGTTACATTTAGACAACAGCTGATGCGTATATTGGTTACATTCAGACAACAGCTGATGCGTGTATTGGTTACATTCAGACAACAGCTGATGCGTGTATCGGTTACATTCAGACAACAGCTGATGCGTGTATCGGTTACATTCAGACAACAGCTGATGCGTGTATTGGTTACATTCAGACAACAGCTGATGCGTGTATTGGTTACATTCAGACAACAGCTGATGCGTGTACCGGTTACATTCAGACAACAGCTGATGCGTGTATTGGTTACATTCAGACAACAGCTGATGCGTGTACCGGTTACATTCAGACAACAGCTGATGCGTGTATCGGTTACATTCAGACAACAGCTGATGCGTGTATTGGTTACATTCAGACAACAGCTGATGCGTGTATTGGTTACATTCAGACAACAGCTGATGCGTGTACCGGTTACATTCAGACAACAGCTGATGCGTGTATCGGTTACATTCAGACAACAGCTGATGCGTGTATCGGTTACATTCAGACAACAGCTGATGCGTGTATTGGTTACATTCAGACAACAGCTGATGCGTGTACCGGTTACATTCAGACAACAGCTGATGCGTGTATTGGTTACATTCAGACAACAGCTGATGCGTGTATTGGTTACATTCAGACAACAGCTGATGCGTGTACCGGTTACATTCAGACAACAGCTGATGCGTGTACCGGTTACATTCAGACAACAGCTGATGCGTGTACCGGTTACATTCAGACAACAGCTGATGCGTGTACCGGTTACATTCAGACAACAGCTGATGCGTGTACCGGTTACATTCAGACAACAGCTGATGCGTGTACCGGTTACATAAACCATATACCAGTGTTTCCGTCAAGCCTAATTTTCTAAGGGAAGCTTAAAGAGACATGACAACCTAAATATGTTCTTTTATGATTCAGATACAGCATATACTTTTAAACACTTTACTCTATATTATCATATTTATTTTATTCTTTAACCATCCTTTGTTGAATGAGCAGCAATGCATTACAGGGAGCTAGTTGAACAAATCTGTTGAACCAATGACAAGAGGCATATATCTGCAGCTACCAATCAGCAATTAGCTCCTAGTAGTGGGTTGTTGCTCCTAGTTTTTAACAAAGAACATCAAGATAATAAAGCCAATGATAGAATACTTGTGTACCCCTTAAGAGGGAAAGACCCCATAAGGCAAGCTTAAATTCAGTTGTACTTTATGGCATTGTTACCATTTATACTGCAAGAAATCAAGTGAAAGTTAAAACAATATTATGAAATTGTAATGTTATTGTCATGACATTTTTAATTAATAATCTTTTTTTTTTCTTTAGGCACGGAGATGACTTGATAGTAACCCCTTTTGCCCAGGTATGTGTCTTAATTTCTTGTCTACAATAAACCATTACTGTGACTTTTGTGTAGAGAAACTGCAGCTCACAGGCCTCCCATAGACTCCGCAGATGCAGACCAGAAGGGGCAAAAGGACTACAATTCCCACAAGGCAGTGGGGTACAGGCTATAGCAGGAGAACTAACCGGTAATCATAGAAGGGAAATAGCAAGACTCAAATAAAATAACATTGAAAGCCAAAAGTTTATTAATCCATATTAAAAATAACAAATGGAGGTGATCCTAAAAGAAAACTGACGCGTTTTGCACGAACTGCAGATGCCTAACCATAGATTATAAATACAATATATATTTTTTGACAATATCTAATATTTAAATAGTTATATTTATTAATTATAAAATATTGTAAAAAACAAAAAAACTGTCTTGGATTTGTAAAATTCAAACAAGAACTTCAAATGGAGTAAATCAGCTTTTTTGTGCAGCGATTAGTGTCCCATTCACATAATTTTCATGTACAGCTATTTACAGTATTAATAAACTGTTATGTTTAGTAATTATATACTAATTAATATGTTTTGCTTGTGCAGCATATTGTTTTCATTTGCAGACATTTGTTTTATTTTAGTAACAGCAAGTATTGTATAGTATGAAGTATAGTGGTTAGTATAGGGTTAATGGATTACATTATATTTTACTTTCATATATGATTAGTTGCTTTAAACTGAAAATGGGAAAGAACATAGGTAATGTTTCAGATTTCCTTTTAGTTTTAATTAATACACATTTGCCTTTTAAAAACATTTTTGGGATTTATACAAAGACGCTGACTTGGAAATTAGACAAGATAAACTTTTTATCAGTAAAAAAAAAGTATTATCAGTGAAAACAACTTAATAGGAGGCTTATTTAGAATTGAATTAGTTCTCTACATGCGCATGATTATTGTGTGTTTGCTATTAAACAACTAAGGAATGGTACAGGTAGGTTATTAAACCATGAATACAGTAAGCCGAACGCCATTTTAAAACCGTTTTGTGCAAATTAGTTTTAAAAGTGATTTCACAAAAAAAACTTGCATTTTTAGAGTAACTGATTGGGAGATTTTTTTTCAAGTCATCTATTTAAATCTCAGCAAAACTCAGGTCAAAGTTCATTTATAATTATATGACTGACAGTAACCCCAAAGCATATTACTAACTAAGGGGTAAATCACAATCAAAACAAAACGTTTACAAAAGCTTATCCAATGATTTTTCTACAAAACTCAACATTAAAGTCTATGGGAATGTGTGTAGATGAATCATTGGCTTTTCTAAAGGATTTTGTGATCCAGCAATAAAGCAATGAGTATCTACATAACAAACACATATTTCTTTTATAGGTCTTGGCCAGTTTGCGCAGTGTACGGAATCATTTCACATTATTGACCAATGTTCACGGAGTTCCAAATAAGTAAGTTCTTTGTTGTTTTTTTTTACTAAAGCTGTAGTAATGGATTCTGGCCACTAGATGGTACAATTTTCTCTTTTTTTACAGGCTTCATCATGGTCTAGTTTTTACAGCAAATATTCTATTGACTCAAATCCTTCCTATTCTCTGGATATTTTATTGGCCCCGCATCTTAGTGAATCTGATGCCCAGGATAGACTTCAATGTTTTTCTTTTATGTAATATTTGAAAATACATTTTAGGTAATAGATATAATAAAGTAATACTTATTTATTATTAGGTATCCACCTTAACCTATGAGCAGCTTCCCTCCCAATGCTGCAGCATTACCTAAATAACAAAAGATGATGCAAGGAACGTTTCTATTGGTCAGGCAAGAGCAGCTTCCCACCCAATGCTGCAGCATTACCTAAATAACAAAAGATGATGCAAGGAACGTTTCTATTGGTCAGGCAAGAGCAGCTTCCCACCCAATGCTGCAGCATTACCTAAATAACAAAAGATGATGCAAGGAACGTTTCTATTGGTCAGGCAAGAGCAGCTTCCCACCCAATGCTGCAGCATTACCTAAATAACAAAAGATGATGCAAGGAACGTTTCTATTGGTCAGGCAAGAGCAGCTTCCCACCCAATGCTGCAGCATTACCTAAATAACAAAAGATGATGCAAGGAACGTTTCTATTGGTCAGGCAAGAGCAGCTTCCCACCCAATGCTGCAGCATTACCTAAATAACAAAAGATGATGCAAGGAACGTTTCTATTGGTCAGGCAAGAGCAGCTTCCCACCCAATGCTGCGGCATTACCTAAATAACAAAAGATGATGCAAGGAACGTTTCTATTGGTCAGGCAAGAGCAGCTTCCCACCCAATGCTGCGGCATTACCTAAATAACAAAAGATGATGCAAGGAACGTTTCTATTGGTCAGGCAAGAGCAGCTTCCCACCCAATGCTGCAGCATTACCTAAATAACAAAAGATGATGCAAGGAACGTTTCTATTGGTCAGGCAAGAGCAGCTTCCCACCCAATGCTGCAGCATTACCTAAATAACAAAAGATGATGCAAGGAACGTTTCTATTGGTCAGGCAAGAGCAGCTTCCCACCCAATGCTGCAGCATTACCTAAATAACAAAAGATGATGCAAGGAACGTTTCTATTGGTCAGGCAAGAGCAGCTTCCCACCCAATGCTGCAGCATTACCTAAATAACAAAAGATGATGCAAGGAACGTTTCTATTGGTCAGGCAAGAGCAGCTTCCCACCCAATGCTGCGGCATTACCTAAATAACAAAAGATGATGCAAGGAACGTTTCTATTGGTCAGGCAAGAGCAGCTTCCCACCCAATGCTGCGGCATTACCTAAATAACAAAAGATGATGCAAGGAACGTTTCTATTGGTCAGGCAAGAGCAGCTTCCCACCCAATGCTGCGGCATTACCTAAATAACAAAAGATGATGCAAGGAACGTTTCTATTGGTCAGGCAAGAGCAGCTTCCCACCCAATGCTGCGGCATTACCTAAATAACAAAAGATGATGCAAGGAAAGTTTCTATTGGTCAGGCAAGAGGCGACATTTTAGGATAGTCAAGGTTGAAGCCCTCTGTGACAGAATCAGAGCACTTTTCCCTTATTATTTGCCTTTAAGTGGTATTAAAACCTTTAAGCATTCTGTGCTGAAGTGTTTTTAAAGAGATACTAAACCCACATTTTAAGCAACTTTCTTATTTATTCCTATAATCAAATGTTCGTCGTTCTCTTGGTATCTTTATTTGAAAAAGCAGGAATGAAAGCTTTGGAGCAGGCCTGATTTTGGTTCAGCACCTTGGATAGCGCTTGCTGATTGGTGGCTACATTTAGCCATCCAATCAACAAACACAACCTAGGTGCTGAACCTAGAATGGGCCAGCTGCAAAGCTTTTGTTCCTGCTTTTTCAAATAAAGATACCAAGAGAACAAAAAAAAATAATAGAAGTAAATTTGAAATTTTCTTAAAATTGCTGTTCTATCCGAATCATGAAAGAAAAAAAAATGGGTTTAGTATCCCTTTAAAGCTCATCTCCCAGGCTGCTTTAAATATCTACCAAAAGTTACTTTTATACCCCTTTATGGCACCCTCTGCTCTGCATACAGCTACAAGGGACTGCTGAGGTACAGCCAATCAGATGCTGTGTAGGTGAGGTACAGCCAATCAGATGCTGTGTAGCATACTGGACAACCTATAGATGACTGGGCATTTACACCATGTATGGACGAGATTACATATGCGGTGTAAGCTTTAGCGCAACTGCTGAAACAGTAAAACCCAGCACCCACAAAGCGCCCCAAAATAAAAAAAACTAACACTAAAACATCTTAAACAACCCATTGAGGCCGAATTATCAAATGTCTGTCGGACCTGATCTGACAGTGCGGATCAGGTCCGACAGACATTGCTGAATGCAGAGAGCAATACGCTCTTCGTATTCAGCATTGCACCAGCAGCTCACAAGAGCTGCTGGTGCAACGCCGCCCCCTGCAGACTCGCGGCCAGACTCGTTGAATTGTGGTGATTCCTGTCCGCCTCATCAGAGCAGGTGGACAGGGTTATGGAGCAGCGGTCTTTAGACCGCTGCTTCATAACTGCTGTTTCTGGTGAGTCTGAAGACTCGCCAGAAACACAGGCCCTCAAGCTCCATTCAGAGCTTGATAAATGGGCCTCATTGCCCCTAAAGTGGCATTTGAATGGGCATTGCCCTTAAAAGGGCATTCATCTCTTTTACTGCCCTTAAAAAGGGCATTCAGCTCTTTTAAGAGCCCAATAAATCCCTAATCTAAAAAAAGCAAACCCCCCCAAAAAATTTTTTTAAAAAAATCTAACCCCCAAATAGGTACTCACCGTTCCTGAAGTCCGGCAGAGAAGGTCCTGGTCCAGGCGGTGAAGTCTTCTTCCAAGCGGGGACCACTTCCTTCTTCATCTAGGACCAAGTCGGCATGGAGCGGAGATGAGCGCAAAGCAGGAACTGTGACCACGAAGCCATGGAGCGTGAAGAATCCTCTTTGTACGATCGCCGCCGTACAATGAATAGTGAACTCATGGTACGCGTTTACATATGCCGTCCCTTGCATTCCTATTGGCTGATTTGATTCTTAAAATTCAAATCAGCCAATAGGATGAGAGCTACTGAAATCCTATTGGCTGTTCAAATCTGACTCAAATCAGCCAATAGGAATTCAAGGGATGGCATATTTAAACGCGTACCTTGAATTCACTATTCAGTGTATGGTGGCGATTGTACGAAGAGGATCCTCCATGCTCCATGGCTCCGCGGTAACAGGTCCTGCTCCGTGCTCATCTCCACTACGTGCCGGCTTGGTCCTGGATGAAGAAGATGTGGGCCGCTTGGAAGAAGACTTCACTGCCTGGACCAAGACCTTCTCTGCCGGACTTCAGGACTGGTGAGTACCTATTTGGGGGTTAGATTTCGGATTTTTTTTGGGGGGGTTTAGATTAGGGATTTATTGTCATACTCTGCAAGGGAGCAGGTTCAGGAGTAAGGAGCTGTTGTGCAGAGGTGTCAGGTTTTGGGGTTAATGTGTTTTGTCTGCGTGAGTCTTTCCTTTTAATAATAATTAAACAGGTGCAACGTTTTAGGAAATAAAGGAGATGATTTTATTTATAGGATAAAGCAATGTAGAGATATGCAATTAGATAAGACAAAGTCTATAGGTTGTAGTATAAGGCAGGAATACAGTTCTTTGTAATAACAGGCAGGAATGCAGAGCTTTGTAATAACAAACAGGATATTTGCATATGCTGTAGACTGGAACTGTGTAATAACACTCAGGAAAGCAGAGCTTTGTAATAACAAGCAGGATATTTGCATATGCTGTAGACTGGAACTGTGTAATAACACTCAGGAAAGCAGCGCTTTGTAATAACAAGCAGAATACTTGCATATGCTGTAGACTGGAACTGTGTAATAACACGCAGGAATGCAGCTCCTTGTAATAACAAGTAGGATACTTGTATATGCTGTAGACTGGACACAGTTGTAACAAACTGGAAATTTGCATAAACTGCAAACTGGTACTTTAAGGAAACTTGCATAAACTGCAAACTGGTACTTTAAGGAAATTTGCATAGACTGCAAACTGGAACTTTTGTAGAAACAAACAGGATATTTGCATAGACTGCAACTTGGAACTTTGTAGAAACAAACAGGATATTTGCATAGACTGCAACTTGGAACTTTGTAGAAACAAACAGGATATTTGCATAGACTGCAACTTGGAACTTTGTAGAAACAAACAGGATATTTGCATAGACTGCAACTTGGAACTTTGTAGAAACAAACAGGATATTTGCATAGACTGCAACTTGGAACTTTGTAGAAACAAACAGGATATTTGCATAGACTGCAACTTGGAACTTTGTAGAAACAAACAGGATGTTTGCATAGACTGCAATTTGGAACTTTGTAGAAACAAACAGGATATTTGCATAGACTGCAATTTGGAACTTTGTAGAAACAAACAGGATATTTGCATAGACTGCAATTTGGAACTTTGTAGAAACAAACAGGATATTTGCATAGACTGCAATTTGGAACTTTGTAGAAACAAACAGGATATTTGCATAGACTGCAATTTAAACTTTGTAGTATCAGGAAACAAGCAAGCAAAAGTACCTGAGTCAGTCCTTAGTTTTAGGCAAGATCAATTGCCAGGAAATCAGTCCAAAAAATGAAACACAGTGCCAAGGGATTATCCAGAAGAGTAGTCAGTAATTGAAGCAGAAATCAGGAACCAGGAAATCCAACAAATCTGTATTTCACACAGGATACAGGAGCAGAGAGTGTTTAAGAGTATAACTCTCAATGTTAAAGCACAGAATTGCAAACAAACCTCCCAGATAAAGCAGGCTGCTGATTAAATTATTTATTTCAGCTGGCAAGCAGGTAGAGCCAGAGAGCCAAAGTTGCAGCAAACAGAAAAACACAATATTCTTTGCCTGTGATCAAGCCATCTGGTGGCATAGTAGTAAAACAACAGGCTGGGAAATAACAGCTGCAGAAATAGAGACAGGTCCCAGGTTCAATTCTAGGCTGAACCCTGACATTTATTGAGCACTCTTAAAAGAGCTGAATGTCCTTTTAAGGGCAAAGCCCATACAAATGCCCCTTTAGGGGCAATGGGTAGTTTAGGATTTTTTAGTGTTATTTTTTTTTTTTTTCGGGTGGTTTGGTAGGCGGGGGGTTTTACTGTTAGAGGGGGGGGGGAATTAGTATTTTTTAAGGTAAACGAGCTGTTTAATTTAGGGCAATGCCATACAAAAGGCCCTTTTAAGGGCTATTGGTAATTTAGTAGAAGATGGGGGGGGTTTATTTTGGGGGGGCTTTTTTATTTTCATAGGGATTAGGTTTAATTTTTTTATTTTTGATAATTTGGTTTATTATTTTATGTAATGTTAGACTTTTATTTTTTGTAATCTCAGATTAGTTTAATTATTTTTTTCAAGTAATGTTAGTATTTTTTAATTTAGGTAATTGGGGTTAATTTAGGGGGTGTTAGGTTAGGGGGGCTTAGTAATTTAATTACATCTAGATTACGAGTTTTGCGTTCCTGTTTTATCACTGAAAAAATGGCCATTTCAGCGTAAAAACCGGAACGCAGCCATTACGAGTCGGTATAGCTATACCGCAAGCATTTTAGCCTGTAACGCCACGTCAATCCTGCACTCAAAAAAATAATGTTTTTGCGTGGGATTTCCATAGCGCCGGTATTACAGGTTGTGCGGTGAAACAAAAATGCTTGCGTTACACCCTATATCGACATGATCCGTTCTGCTATCTGAGACCAGTAGTTATGAGTTTTGCGCAACAAAACTGTTACACAAAACTCATAACTAAACTGTTACAAAGTATACTAACACCAATAAACTACCTATTAACCCCTAAAACGAAGCCCTCCCACATCGCAAATACTAAATTAAACCTATTAACCCCTAATCTGCAGCTCCCGACATCGCCGACACTAATAAAATGTATTAAACCCTATTCTGCCGCTCCCCGACATGGTCACCACTATAATAAAGTTATTAACCCCCTATCTACCGCACCCCAACATCTCCCACACTATAATAAAGCAATTAACCGCTATTCCGCCGCTCCCCGACATTGCCGCCACTAAATAAACCTATTAACCCCTAAACCTCCAGCCCCCCACATCGCAAAAAACTAAATTAAACTATTAACACCTAAATGTAACAACCCCCTAACTTTAAATTAAAATGACAATATCCCCATCTTAAAATAAATAAAAATTAACCTGTGAAATAAAAAAACCTAAGTTTAAACTAACAATTAACCTAACAACTATTATACTAAAATAACTACCAATTAAACTTAATTACACATTAAAAAAAAATAACACTACTAAAAAAAATAATTTTAAAATTACAAAAAATGGGGGGCGGAGCCAACTCTGGAGCAGAGCGGTCGCACATCACGGCAGCTCCGGCTAAATTATACATAAATAAACTAGTTTAGAGACCGCTGAGGCTCCTCTACTCTACCAGCTTTGTGCACTTATAGGTTTCAGTGACCTTTCTACCTAAATTCGAGAAGAGAAGCGTTCCGGGGAGGGAACTCCACCGCTCTGGGACTTGTCTTGTTGAACGGGGGCTTCAGGAGCGGCCATCTTTTCTCCCACGAGGAGTTCAATGTGTGAAAAAGTCTAGCTAATTGCCGCTATATTGCCACCGATAGTGATAACTTTTGAACCACTGTACCATGGCATCAGCAGCCTACATTGTCGGGGAGATAAGCAACCTCTTTGATGCTTGTAGAACTGCACTCGAATGTGAAATTCAACAGATGACTCAACCTGGGGTAGCGGAGTTTGTGATACTTGACGCACACTCTCACACCTCTACACCTGGCTACAAAGGTTGCGACACTCTGGGGCCCCAGTGTATGCTACCCATTCTGTGTGATTTAGGGAGTGCTTCGAAAACGGCTCCCACAACAACTAATCACTCTGATAAGGTAGATGGTGAGCATGTGCAGCATGAAACGGAGCATTTTACTAGTAAACCTGATTCGAGTGGAACAACGGATCAGACTCTCTATTCTGCTCTGGAAATTTCGACCGCTCAGAAGCATATAGAACAGACACACTTCCAATTTGTGACCAAAGTATCTACTCGGGGGAAACTCTTGGCGACACTTTCTGAACAGCAAGCCATCTACTACATGGCCCCTTGTAGCAGGCTGGGCTGGGATCTGGGGGATACGGCCCTTACAGCGATATGTGTAATACATGCACCAGGAACACTGATGTTCTCTACCATTTGGACCTGGTATGTAAAGCTACAAGGGAGCTGTGGCCACTTCAGATGCAGGAATACCTTCTTTGTTCATAACCCTCACGTGGACTCATACATCTCTCTAAAAGTGGGGGTGGGCTGACTTGTTAATTTCCCCTTATAAAGACGAGCAAGCCTTGGTACAAGACAGTATTAATAGATGGTATCAATGTTACCAAAGTGCTGCTTTTGCTGGACAATGAACCTTTTGTTATATGCCTATTTTACTTGTTTAGTCACGTGTCCGAGTTAATGTTTTTTGTTCTTATTTCCATACTTATTATAAGTTTACTGAATAGTTTGTGCAGCTATTTATGTATATGCTACTCATGTTTGTGCTCTTATTGGGAAGCCACTGTAGTATTACTATATGGGTGTGTAGATTCATGTTTGAACCACTAATAGGTCTGGGATATTTTAGTATACGCTTGTCTGTTTTGTTGGGTTGCCTGCGGCCGGGGTGACCTAATAGGAATAACGTTTACTTCCATAGTTGTATTTCAGGACATAATGTAACACACCCCAATTAAAGTCCTATAAACAATTTACTTTATACCTCTATACAGCGGTATCCTAATGTCATATAAACCTATGTAATAAGTTATGCCTCACTTTCTGCCTCCTATGCGCATGGATAGGCCATATATCATTTGCATGTAGATAGATGTATGCATTATGATTTCCACATTTTTTGCTAATGATAGGGCTTGTCCCAAGTGATTGGTTGTGTTCCCCACATCCTTTTCCACTTAATATATCTACATACCTCTTAAAGCTGACTGTAGGTGTACGTATATCCGTAAAACATTAAGGATAGTCTGCTTATCTCCGGGTACTCATTAGCTAGGCTTAATGGGTTAGTTGTGAAAATGTTTGTCCTTACAGTCTTATTGGATTCGTCTTATGCTATTAGTTGGCTGGCTCCGATTCTCCCCCTAAGGGTTTTCCCTTAGTAGTAGTTTAATAATTAAACTCAGGAACACAGATTCCATTAAATGTCCTTGTTATTGTATTTAAAGCTGACATAATGCAGCGACTAGCATTACTTCTACTCCTATAAATTATAATGTTAATCCTACTCTCCTCCTTTTATTATATGTTTTGTCTAGTGGTTGGGAGCCGTGGGTGGTCTCTTTAGTTTGGGGAGAGGGTTATATTCCAGGGTTTTGATATGGCCCTATATGCTACACATTTGAAAGCTTTATGTTCACCTGGTCACTTATAGACCTGAGGGCCTAAGAGTGGCCCTATATGCTAAATTGAAAATTTGAGGTTGTTTCTTTGGCTTTAATAATCACATCGGTAAAATCCTAATATTAGCATCTCCTCTGACCTTGAATATTCACCTGTATGCTTTTATCTCTTTTTACTAGTATTGTGATAATGTTTGGTTTCTATGCGGTACTGTATAATATTTGTATGTCCCCTTCTGTGTTGGGGCCTATGTAAGTGTCTATTCTGTACTGCTTTCTATATCACCTCAATAAAAAAATATTAAAAATAAATAAAAAAAATAAGAAATACTAAATTACAAAAAATGAAAACACTAAAATTACAAAAAATAACAAACAAAATTATCCAAAATAAAAACAATTACACCTAATCTAATAGCCCTATAAAAATAAAAAGCCCCCCAAAATAAAAAAAAACAACCTAGCCTACAATAAACTACCAATAGCCCTTAAAAGGGCCTTTTGTGGGGAATTGCCCTAAAGAAATCAGCTCTTTTCCCTGTAACAAAAAAATACAAAGACCCCCCAACAGTAAAACCCACCACCCAACCAACCCCCCAAAATAAAAAACCTAACTTTAACAATAACCTAAGCTACCCATTGCCCTGAAAAGGGCATTTGCATGGACATTGCCCTTTAAAAGGGCATTTAGCTCTTTTGCATTGCCCTGAAAAGGGCATTTAGCTATTTTAAGAAAGTCCAAACCCTAATCTAAAAAAAAAAACACCCAAAAAAAAAGTAAAAAAAAAAAAAAAAACTAACACTAACCCCCGACGATCCACTTACAGTTTTTGAAGTCCGGACATCCAGGCGGCGAGAAGTCTTCATCCAGGCGGCAAAGTCTTCATCCATCCAGGCAATGTCCTCTATCTTCATCCCGGCGGCGCGGAGCGGGTCCATCTTTCAAGACATCTGGAGTGGAGCGTCCTCTGCATGTGGTCGCCGCCGAACACTGAATCTTCAATGCAAGGGAGCCTTTTCAAAATGGCGTCCCTTGCATTCCTATTGGCTGATTTGATTCTATTGGCTGATTTGAATGAGAGCTACTGAAATACTATTGGCTGATTTAAAATAACCAATAGAATTTCAGTAGCTCTCATCCTATTGGCTGATTTGAATTTCATAAATCAAATTAGCCAATAGGAATGCAAGGGATGCCATTTTTAAAAAGGCTCCCTTGCATTGAAGATTCAGTGTACGGCGGCGACCATATGAAGAGGACGCTCCGCGCCGGATTTCTTGAAGGATGGACCCGGTCCGTGCCGCTGGGATAAAGATAGAAGATGCCACCTGCATGAAGTTAGAAGACGCCACCTGGATGGATGAAGACCTCGCCGCCTGGATGTCCGGACTTCAAAAACTGTAAGTGGATCGTTGGGGGTTAGTGTTAGGTTTTTGTTAACTTTTTTTGGGTGGGTTTTCTTTTTAGATTAGATTATGGGCTTTCTTAAAAGAGCTTAATGCCCTTTTCAGGGCAATGCAAAAGAGCTAAATGCTCTTTTAAGGGCAATGCCCATACAAATGCCCTTTTCAGGGCAATGGGTAGCTTAGGTTTTTGTTAGAGTTAGGATTTTTATTTTGGGGGTTGGTTGGGTGGTGGTTTTACTGTTGGGGGGCGTTTGTATTTTTTACAGGAAAAGGAGCGGATTTCTTTAGAGCAATGCCCTACAAAAGGCCCTTTTAGGAGGTATTGGTAGTTTATTGTAGGCTAGGGTTTTTTTTTATTTTTATAGGGCTATTAGATTAAGTGTAATTGTTTTTATTTTAGATAATTTTGTTTGTTATTTTTCGTGATTTGTTATTTTTTGTAATTTTTTATTTTTTGTAATTTTAGAGTTATTTTTTTTAGAAGTGTTAGGTTTTTTTAATGTGTAATTTAGTTTATTTAATTGATAGTTATTTTAATTTTAGTATAATAGTTATGTTAGGTTAATTGTTAGTTTATATTATATTATATATTATTATATTATAGTTTTTATTTCACAGGTGAGTTTTTATTTATTTTAAGATGGGGATATTGTAATTTTAATTTAACGTTAGGGGGTTGTTAGGTTTAGGGGTTAATAGTTAAATTACAATTAATTACAGTTTAATTACATTTTTTGCGATGTGGGGGGCTGACGGTTTAGGGGTTAATAGGTTTAGTGGCGGTAATGTGGGAGGCCAGAGGTTTAGGGGTTAATAACTTTATTTAGTGGCGGTGATGTCGGGGAGCAGCGGAATAGGGGTGAATATCGTTATTATAGTGTCGGCAATGTCAGGGGCGGCAGATTAGGGGTTAATAACTTTATGTAGGTGATGTCGGGGGCAGCAGATTAGGGGGGTTTATGTTAGGGTGTTAGGTTTTAATGTAACTTTTTTTCCCCATAGACATCAATGAGGTCGCCATTTTGTGCTTCAGGTGTTAGAAAAAAATTCTAACACACTCTCCCCGTTGATGTCTATGGGGAAAGCGTCCACGACAAAACAGCCCTTGGATTTTGTGCGGTATGAAGCTCATCACCACCATATCGCATGCACAAGGCGGCTTTTCAAAAACTTGTAATGGCAGCGCTATGGAGGGTGAAATAACGCAACTTTTGTTGTGTTCGTTTCGCACCCTCTATAGCGCAAAACTTGTAATCTAGGTGCAAGTTATTTGCGTTGTGTGGGTTTGGCGGATAAGGAGTTAATAGTTTTATTAGTTATTGCTGTGGGGGTTGGCGGTTGACAGGTAGATAGAAATTGCGCATGCGTTAGCTACTATTTTCAGGGGGTTACGGTGCTCACATACTTAACGCAAGGTTTGCTGTGCCTGCCTATGTGTGGCAAGGTGAAAATGGAGTAAAAATTATTGCGCTGAATATGTGATACCGATTTGCGACACGGTTCTATGTTAGCTTATGGGAGTAAAAATTGCCGGCGACGGGTGAAATAGCGCCGTATATGTGATACCAAAACTGCGTAAAAACCGGAGTCGTCGGTTTTTGCGGGCGACGCCACATATGTAATCTTCCCCTACATTTTTCACAACTGAAAAGTCATTTTATGTCCTTGTTTGCATGGAACGCGCATGTGCGGTAGTGATTTGACCCCTTTGACGGCCAGGAGCGCACTCACAAAAGCATGGCTGGCAGTAACATATAATAGAAATAATAATATTAGTAATGTATAGAGGCGTAGCAGGCCCTTTACATTTAGCTGTCACTTAAGTATTTTTGTATAGATTTTATTGGACACCTGGCACCTCAGTATGGCTTACCGCACAGGCTGAACATGGTGTGCACAGTCTGCTCTGTATACAGACTACAATCAGATGCGCAGGGTAAAAAAGTAGCCAATCAGTTGCCATATCACCTGCCCACAGGCTAAATTCACCCTCTGCTCTGCATACAACCTGGTATTGGGAGGTACAGCCAATCAAATGCCTCACATGCTGAACAGAGCACACACCTTCTGCTCTCCATACAGCCTTGTTTAAACCAAGTATACTTCACAATATAGTTTTATAATTGTGAAATGTTTGTCTTGTTTATGAAAAATATATCATTAAGGAAATTAAGCAAAGGAAACTGACTCTGAATAAAAGTCTCCTTCACCTTAAATTACACTTCATAAAATTCATTAAGATGATCGATTATTTTCAGGGTCACTTGGTACTGCATACATTTTGGACATTGTCACTTGTGAACTTTTACACTGCTGTGGGTAACTGGGAAAAACATTTAGGGTTACAACTAGATATTGTCAGGGCTGGACTGGGAATAAAAAGCAGCCCTGGAAAAATATGAAGACCAGCCCTATTTTCCGTTGAGTCAATAGAATGCACATGCCCTATTTTCCTCAAAGGGGATTACTGGGACACTTCTTCCCCAATATTTTTTCAGAATTAAATTATATTACTTTGTATTAAATACAAATGTCAGATTGATGTTATATAGCAGCCCTACAACCCAATTTGCAACCATTAATCACCCCTTTCAATTGTAGCTTTCCAGCCCCAGCTGCTGCAGCCCACCGGGAAATCTCCTGGTATCCTGGTAGGCCAATCTGGCCCTGGATATTGTATATTCAACTGAATATTGTCTTATTGTAGCCACCAATCAGCAAGCGCTACCCAGGTGCTGAACCAAATAAAGTTGATACTAGGAGGCCGATTTAACAAAGGTCTGTCAGACCTGATTCGACAGTGCTGATCAGGTCCGACAGACATCGCTGAACGCGGAGAGCAATAGGCTCTCTGTATTCAGCATTGCAACGCCGCCCCCTGCTGACTCGCGGCCAATCGGCCACCAGTGGCGATGTCTGTCCGCCTCATCAGAGCAGGCGGACAGGGCTATGCAGCAGCGGTCTTTAGACTTGCGTTTCTGGTGAGGGAAAGCGGATTGTGATCCCTTTACCATATGAAAGTAGATTGCCAATGAAAGCAGTGCTACCATGGGTGGTGTGGGAGGATGGGGGATTTTCTACCAATGGAAAAAGAAATACATTAGTGAGGGACAGGGAGAGATTGGATCCCTACACTATGGAAAGGAGTGAGGAAGTGGTGAGGTGGTCCTCCAGAAATGTATATTTTGTAATAAATAATAAAAAAAAACACTACAAATTGGGTACTGGCAGACAGCTGCTAGTACCCAAGATGGTGGCACCTAGTGAGAGGAGGGGAGGCGTTGTTTGGGGGGGGGGATCAGGGAGATGGTGAGTGTGGAAGGTTCCCTATACTACAGAAATTACAAAAAGAAAATCTTTAAAATAAAAAAAAACTCTGTCTGCCAGTACCTAAGCTAGTGGGGAGGGAGGGAAGAGAGCTGTTTGGATCAGGGGTGGGAGGTATCAGTTGGGAGGGTATTCTCTAATAGTAAAACTAAAATTAACCTCACAAGCTATCTCATTAACCCTTTCACTACCAGGAATTTCAGAAGTGTGATGTACAGCTGCATTTAGTGGCCTTCTATTTGCCAAAAACAATGGCAAAGCCATACATCTCTCCTGTTTCTGAACAAAGGGGATCCCAGAGAAGCTTTTACAACCATTTGTCTTATGACTGCAGTAGTTGTATGTAAATAATTTCAGTGAGAAACCCAAAGTTTTTAAAAAGTTGACGATTTTTTTTAATATGATTGCATTTGGTGGTGAAACGGTGGCATGAAATATACCAAAATAGGCCTAGATCAATACCTTGAGTTCTCTATATTTAGTTCTATTATCTAATTTGTTTTGTTCTCTTGATATCATTTGTTGAAAAGGATACCTAGCTAGACTCAGGAGCTGATGTGGTGGCTGTACATAAATGCCTCACGTTATTGGCTCATCCAATGCATTAACTAGCTCACAGTAATGCATTGCTGCTTCTTCAACAAAGGATACCAAGAGAACAAAACAAATTACATAACAGAAGTAAAATTGGAAAGTTGTTTAACATTGTATTCTCTATCTGAATCATGAAAGAAAACATTTGTGTTTTATATCCTTTTAAGGGGTTAAAATAGTCTGTAACATCATAGGAAGGGTAATTATCAAAAGCGTACAGAGTTAAAAGGACATTGTAGTCAACTTTTGTCTTTGTTTTATCTACAAAAGGATATTTCATAATGTTGGAAACTCCTGCCCTTAATATATCAGTGTTTTCTTTTGACACAGAGCCGTGTGCCTCTCAACCAGTAAACCAATGCCACTTGTCCTTTTGGGTCAGATTACAAGCGGAGCACTTATTAACGCTCTCGCTTGAGCATAAATTGCTCTAGAAGTAAGCTTTTTGCACTTGTCAGGTTGCACTCGTGTTAAAAGTTGAAAGTAAACTGTTTTGTTTGTGCGCTTACCTAAACGAGCGCAAAAAGCCGAAGCTAGAATATCACCTGCAAATTTACGTATTCCCCCTTAGAAGTCAATAGAGGATAAAAAAAATGGAAAAAACCTAACACCCCACTCTCCCGCAAACCTGATCACATCTTCTCAAGTGCGCTAACCCAACATGAAAATATGAATATTTCCCATTCCAACGAATATGTTCTATTCATAAATATTTATTTTTACACATGACTATATATAGTTATAGATATATATAGATATAAATATTTATTTTTACACATGACTATATATATATATATATATATATATATATATATATATAAATATTTATTTTTACACATGACTATATATATATATATATATATATATATATATATATATATATATATATATATATATAAATATTTATTTTTACACATGACTATATATATATATATATATATATATATATATATAAATATTTATTTTTACACATGACTATATATATATATATATATATATATATATATATATATATATATATATACAGATATAAATAGTTATTTTTACACATGACTATATATAGGTATAGATATATACAGATATAAATAGTTATTTTTACACATGACTATATATAGGTATAGATATATACAGATATAGTTATTTTTACACATGACTATATACAGGTAGCCCTCGTTTTACAACGGTTCAATTTACACCGTTTCAGAATAACAACCTTTTTTTCCAGTCATGTGACTGCTATTGAAAAGCATTGAGAACCAGTGGATTTATTAAAATAGCCAGTAGGTGGAGCTGTCCGCTTGTGTTGCAGCAAAGTGAAGAAAACTGAAATTAATCAGTTTAACCAGACCTGAGCTATCGAGCAGATTTCAAAGGAACAAGATCTTCCTGTCTATAAATCAGTCCAGATTGGAATGCATAGAAAGAACTGTTTGCAGAAAAATGCAAATAAAGTCTGCGTTGTGTGATTATTTTATTAGGTTTATAATGCTGTTTAGCAAATGTTTTTGTTCATTTAACTTAGTTTAATTATATATTCTGTGTTGTGTGCTTATTTTATTAGGTTTATAATGCTGTTTAGCATTTAAAGTCTTCCTTTCAAAGCTTTAAAAATAATGTATTAGGTGTTACTTATGACAATTTTGAGAGGGGCCTGGAACCTAACTCCCTCACTTCCTGTTGACTTACATTATAAACTGGGTTTCAATTTACAACGGTTTCGATTTACAACCATTCCTTCTGGAAACTAACCCCGGCGTAAACTGAGGGCTATATATATATATATATATATATATATATATATATATATATATATATATATATATATATATATATATATATATATATATATATATAGATATAGATATATATATATATATATATATATATATATATATATATATATAGATATATATATATATATACATATATACAGATATAAATAGTTATTTTTACACATGACTATATATATATATATATATATATATATATATATATATATATATATATATATATATATATATGTATAGATATATATGTATAGATATATACAGATATAAATAGTTATTTTTACACATGACTATATATAGGTGTATATATATACACAGATATAAATAGTTATTTTTACACATGACTATATATAGGTATATATATATATATATATATATATATATATATATATATACACAGATATAAATAGTTATTTTTACACATGACTATCAGTGTTCCCTCTAAGGCCCATTTTGTGGGCAGCCCAGCACTGAAACAGTTAATTAGAGCAATTAGTAGACACTACACAATGCAGACTGCAAGGTGTGGTTCCCTTAACAAAACTGGCCTCAGAGGTAACACTGATAATGAGGTTTAGTCACTTTAATGTTGGAGTATTTTGTGTGCGTTTGTCATTTAAATTTTCATGTAAATTGTTGAACTCTACTAAGCTCAATAATGGAATTAGTATTAACGGTATTATTCTATTTGCTTATGAGGATATTTTTCTACAAATTATTATACTTCAATAGCCGTCAATGCACTTTGGAGAATACTTATTGATAGGATATTTGTTTTTAGTTATAGCAACATGTAAAGAGATTTGTTATATTTAAACAGGGACACCCCTATAGCATGTGTGGGGCTCTGAGCAAGACAGATTTGTGGAACCCCATGAATCCAGACCCCTTTCCTCCTCCCCATGTATGTCCTACCCCTGTATGATCAGCATTCAGTGCATCCTATATAATAATAATAATACTACTACACATTACACCTCCTGATACCATAACACTTCTTTATAAACATAATGCACTCTCATACCCTCACCCTTGCTGTACAAAGCATGAAACCTGGTGTCCTGTCGGATTTTGCTCCCTAGGTAAAATGTGCTATCTGGATGTGCTCATGCTCAGAATGACGTATTTAGGTACTTTGAATGGCCATATAGTTACAACAATAAAATATTAAACACAAGGGGATCGATAGCTATTTGTATGTACATACTTGTAAGTAACAACTATTTTGTATATAATAAGGTTACCTTTATCATCCACCTTAAATTTGGAAAGTTTGACCACTTAATAGGCTATGTGGACTGTTTGTTTCTGAATGAAATATATCAGATGAAAAGAATTCTAGTATAAGCTGACTCTATAACTATGGTCATTTGTTGGCATAAAGAGAACTACATTTTATTCAAATGCTGAAGTATAACGGTTCCTTTGCCTCCTCCTTAAATATAGCGATCATGTCTTCGGTGTAGAGGCAAACGTGGGTATTTCTTTAGCCGATTCATTTTGACTGGTGGTTTTAAAATCTGACTTAATATTCTAAATGACTAAAGCATGAGAAGAAGCCCAGCTAATAATGTCCTCTGATTCACGGTTGTGTGTTTTTTCCCCCATTTATAATGTAAATCTTTAAAGAAATAAACTTAGAACCATACTATGGCACTGAATGTACATATGTTTGGTATCTAATTAGTTAAACTCCTGAAATGTTTGCAGCTCCCAAGTGTGACTTTACCTTTGCAGAGGTTAAACGCATAGACATAGATTACAAGTGGAGTGCAACAATATTAACGCTATTGGGCGTTTACTTTGCTTTAGCATTATCCATCAAGTTTCTTTTTTTGCGCTTACATTATAAGTTCAAAGTTACTTTTTTAGTGCTCAAGAGATAGTCTAGGGCACATGAACATCATCATAGACTTCTATGGGGGCGCATTGTAGTTTGTTGTAGCAAAACACTTAAAGGGACATGAAACCCAGCATTTTTTTTTCAAGTTTTAGGTATTACAGACGATTTTAAACAACTTCCAGTTTTACTTCTATTATCAAAGTTGGTTCATCTTCTTGATATCATTTGTTGAAGGATCAGCAATGCACTACTGGTTTCTAAACGAACACATGGGCGAGCCAATGACAATCGGTATATAAATGCAGCCACCAATCAGCAGCTAGCAGCTAGGTTCTTTGCTGCTCCTGAGCTTAAGCTTACCTGGATAAACCTTTCAGCAAAGGATAACAAGAGAAGGAAGTAAATTAAATCATAGAAGTAAATTGGAAAGTTGTTTAAAATTGTATGCTCTGTCTAAATCATGAATGTCTAATTATGCCTTTAATGTCCCTTTAACTCACCTCTTTTAATATGAGAGTAATTACTACGCTAAAAGCACTTACTTTGCTATACATTAAAATTATAGGACACTCTAAAAAGGTTTCAACCACATTAAGAGTCTCTGGTTAATACCAGAATATGCTTTATTCTTAGCACAAAACCAAGAGCAAGTGACACCATGGGCTAACAATTGTGCTCCCCTTGTAAACTAGCCCATAGTAAGATAGGGTTACAAATATAAAAAAAATACTGTAAGACGTGAGAGAATATTCCTTTCATACCATACAAGATCTTCTAACAACGGAAATGAAGAAATGTTTGTTTTTCTCTACAGGAGGTCACCGATTACCAGCCAGCCCCCCATCCCCAGAGCTAATTTACAAGGTACGTAATTTATTTTCACTCATGTGCTTAAGTCTCACTATTGTGGCAGTTTGGTTTAGCAAATGCATAAAGGGTGTAGGATCATTTATCTGCTCCAACCCGGAATTTATATTGCAAATGGTAAAAGAAAAAAATTCTAGATATCAAATTAGTTTCTCATTTTTGTGTTATTTTTTGTTTTTTTTAATAGTGGTTTGTTAAAAAAAATAAATGTTAATTTCCAGTTCACAAGATGCAAATGAATTTGCTTGTGGTTATGTTAAGTTTACTGCATCATTTTAATGCTGTGTTCGGTTTGACTGTATGATAATATTATAAGGTGCGGATTTTGAATGAATTGTAAATTTATGCCGATTATAAAAATGTAATAGAATTAAATATTCTCAAATTGACAAATGATTTAGTCCCTTTCAGAATTGAATTTGAAGTAAAAATGGGGTTTAACATAGCATGATCTTGTTTCACTATTTAATGTAAGCTCCAGACTGGTTAGTTACTCCATTCCAGTGAGTGAACTTCTCTCTGTTTGTACTAACAACCAGCTCACTAACGGCTAGATTTAGAGTTCGGCGGTAAAAGGGCTGTTAACGCTCCGCGGGTTTTTTTCTGGCCGCACCATAAATTTAACTCTGGTATCGAGAGTTCAAACAAATGCTGCGTTAGGCTCCAAAAAAGGAGCGTAGAGCATTTTTACCGCAAATGCAACTCTCGATACCAGAGTTGCTTACGGACGCGGCCGGCATCAAAAACGTGCTCGTGCACGATTCTCCCATAGGAAACAATGGGGCTGTTTGAGCTGAAAAAAAACCTAACACCTGCAAAAAAGCAGCGTTCAGCTCCTAACGCAGCCCCATTGTTTCCTATGGGGAAACACCTCCTAAGTCTGCACCTAACACCCTAACATGTACCCCGAGTCTAAACACCCCTAACCTTACACTTATTAACCCCTAATCTGCCGCCCCCGCTATCGCTGACCCCTGCATTACACTTTTAACCCCTAATCTGCCGCTCCGTAAACCGCCGCCACCTACGTTATCCCTATGTACCCCTAATCTGCTGCCCTAACATCGCCGACCCCTATGTTATATTTATTAACCCCTAATCTGCCCCCCACAACGTCGCCGACACCTACCTACACTTATTAACCCCTAATCTGCCGAGCGGACCTGAGCGCTACTATAATAAAGTTATTAACCCCTAATCCGCCTCACTAACCCTATCATAAATAGTATTAACCCCTAATCTGCCCTCCCTAACATCGCCGACACCTACCTTCAATTATTAACCCCTAATCTTCCGACCGGAGCTCACCGCTATTCTAATAAATGTATTAACCCCTAAAGCTAAGTCTAACCCTAACACTAACACCCCCCTAAGTTAAATATAATTTTTATCTAACGAAATAAATTAACTCTTATTAAATAAATAATTCCTATTTAAAGCTAAATACTTACCTGTAAAATAAATCCTAATATAGCTACAATATAAATTATAATTATATTATACCTATTTTAGGATTAATATTTATTTTACAGGTAACTTTGTAATTATTTTAACCAGGTACAATATTTATTAAATAGTTAAGAACTATTTAATAGTTACCTAGTTAAAATAATTACAAATTTACCTGTAAAATAAATCCTAACCTAAGATATAATTAAACCTAACACTACCCTATCAATAAAATAATTAAATAAACTACCTACAATTACCTACAATTAACCTAACAATACACTATCAATAAATTAATTAAACACAATTGCTACAAATAAATAAAATTAAATAAACTATCTAAAGTACAAAAAATAAAAAAGAACTAAGTTACAGAAAATAATAAAATATTTACAAACATAAGAAAAATATTACAACAATTTTAAACTAATTACACCTACTCTAAGCCCCCTAATAAAATAACAAAGCCCCCCAAAATAAAAAATTCCCTACCCTATTCTAAAATACAAATATTACAAGCTCTTTTACCTTACCAGCCCTGAACAGGGCCCTTTGCGGGGCATGCCCCAAGAATTTCAGCTCTTTTGCCTGTAAAAAAAAACATACTATACCCCCCCCCCAACATTACAACCCACCACCCACATACCCCTAATCTAACCCAAACCCCCCTTAAATAAACCTAACACTACCCCCCTGATGATCTTCCTACCTTGTCTTCACCATGCCAGGTTCACCGATCCGTCCTGGCTCCAAGATCTTCATCCAACCCAAGCGGGGGCTAGACATCCACTGAAGAAGTCCAGAAGAGGGTCCAAAGTCTTCCTCCTATCCGGCAAGAAGAGGACATCCGGACCGGCAAACATCTTCTCCAAGCGGCATCTTCTATCTTCTTCCATCCGATGACGACCGGCTCCATCTTGAAGACCTCCAGCGCGGATCCATCCTCTTCTTCCGACGACTAGACGACGAATGACGGTTCCTTTAAGGGACGTCATCCAAGATGGCGTCCCTCGAATTCCGATTGGCTGATAGGATTCTATCAGCCAATCGGAATTAAGGTAGGAATTTTCTGATTGGCTGATGGAATCAGCCAATCAGAATATAGTTCAATCCGATTGGCTGATCCAATCAGCCAATCAGATTGAGCTCGCATTCTATTGGCTGATCGGAACAGCCAATAGAATGCGAGCTCAATCTGATTGGCTGATTGGATCAGCCAATCGGATTGAACTTGATTCTGATTGGCTGATTCCATTAGCCAATCAGAATATTCCTACCTTAATTCCGATTGGCTGATAGAATCCTATCAGCCAATCGGAATTCGAGGGACGCCATCTTGGATGACGTCCCTTAAAGGAACCGTCATTCGTCGTCTAGTCGTCGGAAGAAGAGGATGGATCCGCGCTGGAGGTCTTCAAGATGGAGCCGGTCGTCATCGGATGGAAGAAGATAGAAGATGCCGCTTGGAGAAGATGTTTGCCGGTCCGGATGTCCTCTTCTTGCCGGATAGGAGGAAGACTTTGGACCCTCTTCTGGACTTCTTCAGTGGATGTCTAGCCCCCGCTTGGCTTGGATGAAGATCTTGGAGCCAGGACGGATCGGTGAACCTGGCATGGTGAAGACAAGGTAGGAAGATCATCAGGGGGGTAGTGTTAGGTTTATTTAAGGGGGGTTTGGGTTAGATTAGGGGTATGTGGGTGGTGGGTTGTAATGTTGGGGGGGGGGTATAGTATGTTTTTTTTTACAGGCAAAAGAGCTGAAATTCTTGGGGCATGCCCCGCAAAGGGCCCTGTTCAGGGCTGGTAAGGTAAAAGAGCTTGTAATATTTGTATTTTAGAATAGGGTAGGGAATTTTTTATTTTGGGGGGCTTTGTTATTTTATTAGGGGGCTTAGAGTAGGTGTAATTAGTTTAAAATTGTTGTAATATTTTTCTTATGTTTGTAAATATTTTATTATTTTCTGTAACTTAGTTCTTTTTTATTTTTTGTACTTTAGATAGTTTATTTAATTTTATTTATTTGTAGCAATTGTGTTTAATTAATGTATTGATAGTGTAGTGTTAGGTTAATTGTAGGTAATTGTAGGTAGTTTATTTAATTATTTTATTGATAGGGTAGTGTTAGGTTTAATTATATCTTAGGTTAGGATTTATTTTACAGGTAAATTTGTAATTATTTTAACTAGGTAACTATTAAATAGTTCTTAACTATTTAATAGCTATTGTACCTGGTTAAAATAATTACAAAGTTGCCTGTAAAATAAATATTAATCCTAAAATAGCTATAATATAATTATAATTTATATTGTAGCTATATTAGGATGTATTTTACAGGTAAGTATTTAGCTTTAAATAGGAATTATTTATTTAATAAGAGTTAATTTATTTCGTTAGATAAAAATTATATTTAACTTAGGGGGGTGTTAGTGTTAGGGTTAGACTTAGCTTTAGGGGTTAATACATTTATTAGAATAGCGGTGAGCTCCGGTCGGCAGATTAGGGGTTAATAATTGAAGGTAGGTGTCGGCGATGTTAGGGAGGGCAGATTAGGGGTTAATACTATTTATGATAGGGTTAGTGAGGCGGATTAGGGGTTAATAACTTTATTATAGTAGCTCTCAGGTCCGCTCGGCAGATTAGGGGTTAATAAGTGTAGGTAGGTGTCGGCGACGTTGTGGGGGGCAGATTAGGGGTTAATAAATATAACATAGGGGTCGGCGATGTTAGGGGTAGCAGATTAGGGGTACATAGGGATAACGTAGGTGGCGGCGATTTGCGGTCGGAAGATTAGGGGTTAATTATTTTAAGTAGCTTGCGGCGACGTTGTGGGGGGCAAGTTAGGGGTTAATAGATATAATACAGGGGTCGGCGGTGTTAGGGGCAGCAGATTAGGGGTACATAAGTATAACGTAGGTGGCGGTCGGCAGATTAGGGGTTAAAAATTTTAATCGAGTGGCGGCGATGTGGGGGGACCTCGGTTTAGGGGTACATAGGTAGTTTATGGGTGTTAGTGTACTTTAGGGTACAGTAGTTAAGAGCTTTATAAACCGGCGTTAGCCAGAAAGCTCTTAACTCCTGCTATTTTCAGGCGGCTGGAATCTTGTCGTTAGAGCTCTAACGCTCACTGCAGAAACGACTCTAAATACCAGCGTTAGAAAGATCCCATTGAAAAGATAGGATACGCAAATGGCGTAGGGGGATCTGCGGTATGGAAAAGTCGCGGCTGAAAAGTGAGCGTTAGACCCTTTAATCACTGACTCCAAATACCAGCGGGCGCCCAAAACCAGCGTTAGGAGCCTCTAACGCTGGTTTTGACGGCTACCGCCGAACTCTAAATCTAGCCGTAACATTGTTAGCCTGTACACTTTAAGGGCCACAACATATTCTTCTTTATTACAGCATGTCATTTTAAGTTTATTGACCCTTCACTACTGTGTGTTTAAGCCCCACCAAGGGGTAGTAGACATGACGCTCTGAACCACAGAGCACTGCTGGTCTTGAGCAAAAACCGCCGAAGGTTTAATCAGCGTCGCTAGTTACACAGCTGAGCCGTGCAACTAGCAATACTGATTGAATCAGCAGCAATTTCCACTTTGAACCAGCAGTGCTCTGTGGGTCCCAAGCGGTAATTCTACTGTGTGTTTAACCACTTTGTGTGTTGGTTAAACACAATGCAGGGACGATAGTCCTGACATTAATGACTCTAATGAATTAGAGCGGGTGATTTGTCTGCTATTGGACCCTTTAACTGGTGTTCTAAATTTTAAATAGTGCTGTTATTTGTGAACCTCTCTGTTGCTTAAAGGGACACTCCCTCAAGGGACCAAAAAAGCAACATTTGTAATCTAGGTTTTCAAAATACTACAAATTGCCTTGATCAGCGCCATTTGCTTTTTGGTCCCTCTAGGGACCATAGGATCAACTCAGTTTTACACAAAACCAAGAGGTGTTTAGAAACAACTCAAGATGGCATTTTTATTTTTTATTTCTATTAATCCAGAGGGTCTTGTCTGCATCCTCCTATCAAACATTAATAATGGTTATTGATGTATACAGCAGGTATAGGGTAAAATGCAGCAAGTCTTTCTTTAATAATGTGGGGGGGTTTTAAGATTGGATTAACATTTAAATAAAACATAATGAGGATTGCTAGTGCTTTAATAAACTGTGATTTTGTCCCTGAAGAAACTAGATGAGTGTATGTAAATGTTGTATGAATCATCACTAAGCAAGAGAGAAAAATCCTAATGAATTTAATAAAATTATTTTCATTTTAAAAAGAGATTTGTTTAAGGGTGAAAGTCTGCTAAATCAGATCTTGTTCAACCTATGGTAGCGGTGCAACATTTGTAATGGTGTCTGTTGGCCATGAGTAAAAAAAATCACAAATCAGAGCTGTTAGAAAAGGGTTAAATCTACACTATACTCCATATTCCTCTTTAGAAATCTAATATTCATTGTTAGAACTTACCAAGCACTTGTTTGTTTTAAGGAATCTTGTGTTTGAATAAACTGGTATGTATTCTAATCCGGTTCTGTTTCACTTGATATATAATCTTAAAGGGACATAAAGCACCTTGGAATTACAAGACTTTTCTGTAGTGTTGCAATAAATTAACATGTAAAGTTAGGAAGTCGGTGTAAGCCTCTCTTTAGGAACCTCCTCAAAAAGTGCCAGTTAGGTATAGAATAAAAATGTTGTGTAGGAGAGGGCGCTAATTAGCTTAAACAGCAAAATGACAATAATCACATTTCTATAAACAAGAGCTGGTATAATATACTATATATTAAAGACCCTGTATAGAATACTGATGACTACTAATATTCAAAAACTCAATTATGAGTTAAGTGCTTATTAAATATATATATTTTACCAACACGTTGCTACCAGATTGTGATATTTTGATCTCTCATAATAGAGTTTTTGAATATTAGTAGTCATCAGTATTCTATACAGGGTCTTTAATATATAGTATCTCATACCAGGTCTTGTTTATAGAAATGTGATTATTGTGATTTTGGTATTCAAGCTAATTAGTGCCCTCTCCTACACAACATTTTTATGCAATAAATTAACATACCAGATGCACAAGAAAACGTTCTGGATACATTAACACTATACTGTAATAATTTTTCAATAGCCAAACTTCCTTCACACATCAAGCATTATTTGAAAAATTCAATCTGGGCTTGTTACTGGAGAAGAGGCGGTTTGCCACGGTCATTGTTTTAGCAAAACATTGCAGTATATTATCCTATTACCTCTGCTGAGTCCAGTTAGGGACAGCTACATAGCAGGGTTTGTTTGGTGAATTATACATTGTGGATTTCCATTTCTCTGCATCAGAACTCATCATGTTCAGAGATCAAGTACAGGAAAAGAAAGCAAAATAAATCATGAACATATAATGCAGTGTTTCCCTACACATAATTTAACATTCTATATCCCAATTTCAAGGTGTTTCATGTCCCTTTCTGAAACAAATATTACAATATAGATTGACAAATGATGATGCATATAATTCAGTGACAGAGGTGGTCTTTCAATTTGTAGCTAAATTATTTAAAAGCTCATAACACACAAAAACCTTATAATATCAGTGAGTGGCTAGTAAGCAAATTACGTTGTAATGATCATCTTGTCACTTTTATAGTTATTGGTGGATAAATATTGCTGAACAGTGTATATGTTGCATATGATTGGCTTATGGAATGTTGCTGAACAGTGTATATGTTGCATATGATTGGCTTATGGAATGTTGCTGAACAGTGTATATGTTGCATATGATTGGCATATATGGGATGTTGCTGAACAGTGTATATGTTGCATATGATTGGCTTATGGGATGTTGCTGAACAGTGTATATGTTGCATATGATTGACTTATGGAATGTTGCTGAACAGTGTATATGTTGCATATGATTGGCTTATGGGATGTTGCTGAACAGTGTATATGTTGCATATGATTGGCTTATGGAATGTTGCTGAACAGTGTATATGTTGCATATGATTGGCTTATGGAATGTTGCTGAACAGTGTATATGTTGCTTATGATTGGCTTATGGAATGTTGCTGAACAGTGTATATGTTGCATATGATTGGCTTATGGAATGTTGCTGAACAGTGTATATGTTGCATATGATTGGCTTATGGGATGTTGCTGAACAGTGTATATGTTGCATATGATTGGCTTATGGAATGTTGCTGAACAGTGTATATGTTGCATATGATTGGCTTATGGGATGTTGCTGAACAGTGTATATGTTGCATATGATTGGCTTATGGAATGTTGCTGAACAGTGTATATGTTGCATATGATTGGCTTATGGGATGTTGCTGAACAGTGTATATGTTGCATATGATTGGCTTATGAAATGTTGCTGAACAGTGTATATGTTGCATATGATTGGCTTATGGAATGTTGCTGAACAGTGTATATGTTGCTTATGATTGGCTTATGGAATGTTGCTGAACAGTGTATATGTTGCATATGATTGGCTTATGGAATGTTGCTGAACAGTGTATATGTTGCATATGATTGGCTTATGGGATGTTGCTGAACAGTGTATATGTTGCATATGATTGGCTTATGGAATGTTGCTGAACAGTGTATATGTTGCATATGATTGGCTTATGGGATGTTGCTGAACAGTGTATATGTTGCATATGATTGGCTTATGGAATGTTGCTGAACAGTGTATATGTTGCATATGATTGGCTTATGGAATGTTGCTGAACAGTGTATATGTTGCATATGATTGGCTTATGGAATGTTGCTGAACAGTGTATATGTTGCATATGATTGGCTTATGGAATGTTGCTGAACAGTGTATATGTTGCATATGATTGGCTTATATGGGATGTTGCTGAACAGTGTATATGTTGCATATGATTGGCTTATGGATGGTTGCATGAATAATGGGATTCTGGTTGGTGTTTCAAAGGTATCATTTACTTATAGATAGAGATGATGAAGTGACATTAAAGGGACAGTCTAGGCCAAAAAAACCTTTCATGATTCAGATAGAGCATGTCATTTTAAACAATTTTCCCTTTTACTTTCATCACCAATTTTGCTTTGTTCTCTTGGTATTCTTAGTTGAAAGCTTAACCTGGGAGGTTCATATGCTAATTTCTTAGACCTTGAAGCCCACCTCTTTCAGATTGCATTTTAACAGTTTTTCACCACTAGAGGGTGTTAGTTCACATATTTCATATAGATAACACTGTGCTCGTGCACGTGAAGATATCTGGGAGCAGGCACTGATTGGCTAGACTGCAAGTCTGTCAAAAGAACTTAAAAAAGGGGCAGTTTGCAGAGGCTTAGATACAAGGTAATCACAGAGGTAAAAAGTATATTAATATAATTGTGTTGGTTATGCAAAACTGGGGAATAGGTAATAAAGGGATTATCTATCTTTTAAAACAATAAAAATTCTGGTGTAGACTGTCCCTTTAAATAGTGTTGTAAAGATTTATCAAAAGGATTTTGAAGAAAATCTTGGTTACATAATTTGCTTTTGGGTAACTAAATATAATTTTCAGACAAAAGCAAAACGCGTCTAATGTCTCATGTTTTTCAGTCTTTAGCTGATGGTACTAGATAAAAAAACAAGAAGCAAAGTATACCGCAATAATCAAATGTGACAAAATATATTCCCTTAAAGGGACAGTCTAGTCAAAATTAACCATGCATGATTCAGATAGGACAAGCAATTTTAAACAACTTTTAATTGACATTATCAAATTTGCTTTGTTCTTTTGGTATTCTTTGTTGAAAGCTAAACCTAGATAGTCTCAAACTGCTTTCTAATGTATGTATAATGCTGCCTCTTGTCTCTGTACATTTTGACAGATTTTTACAGCTAGACTGCACTAGTTCACGTGTGCCATATGGATAACATTGTGCTCACTCCCGTGAAGTTATTTGAGTCAGCAGTGATTGACTAAAATGCAAGTCTTTCAAAAGAACCGAGATAAGGGGCAGTCTGCAGAGACTTAGATACAAGGTAATCACAGAGGTAAAAATTGTATTAATATAACTAATATAAGGAGCAGTCTGCAGAGGCTTAGATACAGGGTAATCACAGAGGTAAAAAGTATAATAATATAACTGAGATAAGGAGCAGTCTGCAGAGGCTTAGATACAAGGTAATCACAGAGGTAAAAAGTATATTAATATAACTGAGATAAGGGGCAGTCTGCAGAGACTTAGATATAAGGTAATCACAGAGGTAAAAATTGTATTAAGGGGGCGTGCCCAGGCAATAGCAGAAGATGGCTGCTAATCTGAGAGCTCAAGCTACCGGATATATTTTCCGCCAAGATATCTAACTTTTTTTGATGCCATCCAGCACAAAAATTTGAAGCATCTTATAGAGCAAACTTTGCTGGTCTGGGCAATACTAAATTTGCCCGCATAAGAGTCTTGCAGACTGGACCGTTGAAGTTTGTGGTGGCCTCGTGGAGGAAAACCTTAGCACCCCCACCCCCCCCCCCGGGCAACCGGGTGATAGGAGAATAAAGCAGTTTCTCCTCTTTCAATAATCATCGCTATAGTTTTGCAGCTGAAACAAGTCGGTAATGCATTTAAACATAAAGGATCTGCTGGCTGAATATGAGCACACAATTTGCGCGAGATTTGACTGCCTCTCGGCATATATGGACCGTGCCCATTCTGAAATTAAAACATCTGAGGACCGGAGACAAATGAGAGCAGAGATCCCAGGATTTAAAGGTATGACGCAACCTGATATAGAACCCCCAGTGGCAGTGGTAGTTCTGGCCCATGATTGGATGATAATCCCTGAGAGCTCGACACCTGCACGGATCACTAGCGGTAGAAAGGAGACATACACTATGGTGGAGGTCAAGGGAAATGCGCACCCTGAAACACTGATACCAGAAAGCTCGTCTGAGGAACTAGGACTACTGATGTCAGGCTATTCTCATTTGAGGAATGTGTCGGCCTGTTTCCCAGCTCAGAAGTTGTTTGCCGGAACCCAGCCGCTGCTATCAGCTGTCTGGTATTTGCGAGTAGGAGCGTTATTCAGGCTGGTAATGTATGTCTGGCATTACGACCCATTTATCGCTCTGGGCACAGTATTAATGATGAAATGGGGAGAGAGTAAGCGCTAAAAAGCTTAAAAGGCTAGTAAAAAGTACATTTTAATACATATAAAAATTTACAAATGGCAATCAGACGCATGGATCCATGTCTGACTTAACAAAAAAAATATATAATAAACAAATCTAAAAATATCTAAAAATATCCAATGGAGTAAAGCATGTGACGCTGACTTAGTGAGCCAGTGATGAGGAGTTAGGTTGTTTATATTATTGAATGTACATGTCCTTCTAAGTGAGTGATTGAGTGCACACAATAGCTGTCAACAAAGAAAAATAGCATTCACAAAAAAGAAAAATAGCATTCACAAAAAATAGTGTTCACAAAAATTGGCGTACATAAAAAATGTTCAAATGTTCAACCGGTTATATGTAAGTGAATCCAGTAGTGTTTCCTCCAAAGTGACGTGTAGAAATATAACGTGAAGTCAATAATAGTAGAATGTAAACGTTGAGTGGGTCAAATTATTGTGGTTCAGCTGCTAAATTAAAAAATTGTAAATCCGTGAGGTGTATAAAAATAAAAATAACTTGTGAAAAAATCCACGTGGAAAACTTGAATTCAAATGATAAACAAAGGTCAAAAATCAAAAGACAAAAATATCAAAAGACAAAAATAGAAAATCAGTGATAATATTAAAAAGCACTAAAGATCTAGTGAGAACAAATCCTTAATTCAGATGTTAAAAATCCTTGGTAAGATCCATAACAAACAAATACATCGATAAAATACCTAAA